>NC_087253.1:18318750-18620000 GCF_037042905.1 Lytechinus pictus | reverse complement strand
CCAACAGAATGTTGTGATCAACTGTATCAAACGCGGACTTTAGATCCAGCAGGACAAGTACAACACCATGTTTACTTTGAAATGCCTTATGGAAGTCATACTAAATGCGCAACAAAGCAGTTTCAGTACTATGATTACACCTATATGCAGATTGAAACGTCTCTTGGAAATCATACATATCTAAATACGAGACTAGTACGGTTTGAAACGAATGTCTCAATAAGTTTAGAGACATATGCAAGGTTAGAGACATGTCTGTAATTGCTAAATTCAGCGGCATCTAGGGTACGTTTTTTTAAGAGGGGCGATAATAGCTTCCTTAAATTCAGAAAGAAACTGACCAGACTGCAATGAGCAATTAATCATTTTCGTGATAGAAGGCAGGAGAACATCTAGATTACGTTTGACAAGCGAGGTTGACATCGGGTCAAGTGAACATGACTTATTAGCTGAATTGGAAACCATCTTTCTCACATCTGCTTCACTCACTTGAGTAAAATCTGAAAAATTACCACCTTGAGTATGGTCATGATGGTTTAGTAATGTAACATGCGAGCGATCCGTCATGTTCATAGCTTGCTCATCAAGAGAACGACGAATTTTGGATACCTTTTCACTGAAAAGGTGTACAAAACTATTTGCAAGCTGTTTATGGTTGAAAGAAAATAGAAGAATCTTCTGTGAGTTTCCAAGTAAAGAATGAATAGTAGCATACATAGATTTTGAGTCAGCCTCTAACAACTGATCATTGAAATGCCTACTCTTTGCTCGTAACAATGTTACGTTAAATATGTTCTGTTTTAGATAAGCTTCATGATCACTTTCAGATTTGGACTTCATCCATTTTCTTTCTAATTTCCTTCGTTCCCTCCTTAGTGAATGGATATGATTGTTATACCAAGGACCATTTTCCTAATCCTAACTGAAACAGGACAATGCTGATCCAGGACATTATTAACAATAAATAAATAAATGTTGAAATAAATGTTTCATGTTTAATATATACACAACAAAAAAAGCAAGTCCCCCCTAAATCAAATTGCTGTAACTTTTGAACCGAGTTATTTTGAGATATAATATTCCGTAGGTGGTTTTCTACACTCATTAAGCAACTCCCGGGGAAAAATGAGATTGATCGGTTGAGTCATGCATGAGTAATTAAAGATTGAATTAAAAATGACCATTTTTAAAAGTCACAAGAGTCGTTTTTCAGATTGTGCAAATAGAAGGTTGGGCAAAAGTTGTTTTTAGGTGAATTTTATGGTGTTATGCTGTTTTACTATCCATCAATGAGCCACTCCACACACAATTTTGATATCGTATGTTCATGGTTGAGTGAGCACAATATCGCAGGGGCCGCGGATGGGGGTGGGGGCCCACTTTTTTCCAAAAGCATGTACAAAAGTGTAAACATTACCATACGATTGTAATTTTTTGCATGGTCAGCCCCCACCCCCCCCCCCACTTTTGGCTCAGCCCCTCCCCCACACTTTGAAAACCGTTCCGCGGCCCCTGTATTGTATTGTATTGTGACGTATCATCATAGGGGTTTTTGGTAGTATCCTCTACAACTTGTTAGGTCATATTAAAATTTGAAAATGTTGTGGCTCCCCCGATTATAAACCCCTCCCCCATTTTTTAATTCTGGATCCACCACTGATTTGTCCATAAATTAAAGTGATCATGAGAAATTGTTAGGAACAGAATACATTTATGCAGTATAAAGAGTATTCATTCCTAAGTTTTCGAATGTGCTCGCTCAACCATGAAAATGTTTAAAGTTCGGAAAGTGTGTGGTGATAGAAATGATGGATGATAAAAACAACAGCAATTAAAGTCACATTTGAAACCGAATTTGCCACCAATATTCACTTTATTACCCTTTAAACTGAGTCTGTGACATTGAAAATACCCATTTTCCCACTTTGATGCGTACTCACTCATCCGTAAATAAACAAATCGATTTCTTTTTTGCACAGAATTCTGCCCATATGTTGATAAACATTACTGCTAAGTGACATTGCTAAAGACAGCCTTGAAAAAAAGTTCCACCATATTGAATAAGGGGTTACTTATTCTTAAACATATGCACCCATAATGTACACAAGTCTATGAGAGAGGAAGTCAAACTTTCAACAAATATGAAATAAGGGGTTTGTTTCATGGACGGTTATTGTTACTTCTGCCAACAGTTATTTCATGAAACTTCGCACACGGCTTCAGAGTAAAACTATCCAAAAGGTGTGCACACCAAAATAACAATTCGATACGGCACAGAGTGGGGCCAAGGCCTTGAAATTTCTTCTCATTTGCATAATTTTCGAATATTGTGTGCTCACTGATGCATTAAACATCGGGATTTTCATAAAAATCAAATCAAATCAACCATGCAAGGAGGTTTGTGACATATATCCATAGTTACAAATTGCATTTTTCCCAATAACGTAAAAAAGAGCTAATCACATTCCACATGTTTATTCAGGCGTGAATGCTTAATTAAACGCCTTTGAATCATTGAAGCGTGTTCACTGGTCATGAACATAACGGAAAAGTTGATAAAAGATCAGTTTCAGTTACCAAAATGAAACAATACTTGCCTATGATATTTAAAAACCGTATTATTTGTTTTTAATAAATTTTCATTGAACCGTGAAACGATGAATATTGTTGAAGATACTCTTCCCCAAAATAACTGTCATCATATTCTATCATTTTTATTGATGAAAATGAGTAAAAAAATCCAATTATAGCAAATTTGGACTTGTGTTTATTTAAACCGTGAAATTTAGCCAAAACAATGTATCGTCTTTTAGAAAGTACCTTTCACAAGCCTTCTGACTATTTTTCATGATGAGAATGTGGAATCAGTTCCAATAAAATGGAATAAAAGTCATGATTTTTGGCTTGTGACTTTCGAAAAGTGACATTTTTGCCTTCTGACGGTGCTCACTGAAGCATGACGTAAAATACATCCATAACATTTACTCAGATGGTAGCTTATAAAATTACCTACACGCTCATGTAAAAATATATCAAAAACTCGTATTGGTTCGGAAATTATTGATGTTTGTTCAAGGGGGGACTTACTTTTTTTGTTGTGTATATATTGATCAGAAGTTGAACATTGGTTATTTGGGGGCGGTTAATCGTTCAAGCATTCTGCACACTCCTAAATAACATTTATTTTTATTTTCTATTGTATAATCATAACCAGTCGGATATCCGCATTCTTAGTATTATTAGTATTTTTTGTTACACAATACCTTCATCCATTTTCGTTGATAACGTCAGAATATTTAGCTAAGGGAAGAAATTAAAGTAAAGAGTAAACTGTACACCTCGATTTTTTATTTTGTAAAATTATCACTCACGAAAATCCTATCATATCATAATTATCTTTACGAATTTCACCAGATCGGATATAAAGACTATTAAATTCAGCTGAGTTGTTCATGCTTAAGCTGCGAATCAAGTATGGAATAATATATAATTTTCCTTTAGTATTGTAATTTGCAATTAAAGTGTTGTGTGTAGCTTGTTACAAAGGTATAATTGTTTTCTCTCGTCTTCTTTTCAGAGCTTGTTATATTTGTTACAATCTATTTCAACGCCACTTATCAAAGCGAGCTTGGAGACCCAACTTCGACTGCCTTTATCACTTTGGCAACTGCCCTTTGTGATAAGGTAGGCTCGTATATCTTGTTTTAAAGTCCACAATCTTAATGTGTGTAAGTGTACTAATACGAACGAGGGGCCGCGGAACGGTTTTCAAAGTGGGGGCTAAGCCGAAAGTGGGGGGGGGGGCTGAACGTGCAAAAAATCACAATCATATGGTCATTTTAACGTTTTTGTACACTGGGGTTTTGGAAAAAAGTGGGGGGCTGAAGCACTCCCCCCCCCCCCCCCCCGTTTCCGCGGCCCCTGCGAACACCCGGACGGTACATCAGAGGTTTCATTCAGAAAATAATATATTACCCCCATTTGAACTCTTCGTTAACAATTAAGGGTTAAAATTGTTAAGGTTAGCAATTAAGGGATTACCCCGAGGATCTTTTTTCTGAAAAAGTGTAAAATCCAAGACTTTTGGTGATAGAACTTTGGGGAAAATGACAGCAGAATTGTGGAATTACTACCCCGTGAGATCAATAACAGACTTCGACAAATTGAGACCTGTGTTAAGTCATACTTGTTAAGAAGCACATGCCTTATTAAAATTTAAAACAATAATTTCCAAATGCATTGAGACTATTTGTATGGTATATGCGTTTCTGAGAACTGCTTATTATTATTATTAACTATTATTGTTGTTGTTATTATCATCATCATTGTTGTTGTTAATAGCATTATTATTATTTATCCTACAATGCATATCCTAACATTGACGTTGAACTACGAATACATCGTTGATCTACAAATACATATATATCTCGCGCGGCTAGAATGAACCCACAGCAAGTATGAAAATTGTTATTTGAAGTGGTATGCGCATAAACATACATGTACGTGATATGCTTTTGCAAACTCGATTATGAAAGAATGCTTCTAAAAGAGCCTTGATGTTGATTCTGGCGATGAAGTATTTTCTATGAACAGGTAATACTTTCATCAACATAGAGAGATAGAAGATCCGACAAAAATGGGATCACCAAAATAATTCTTTGACATAACGCTTGCTACAAAGAAATCATTTTGTTGTTGTTGTTGTTGTTGTTTTCTGGACAGTTGGTAGCATTCTACAAGACGCTGACAAATAGGGATATCAGGTGTATAGTAATGAGTTTCGCAAAAGGTAGTGTCGTGGCGAACGTGGATTTAACCATCTTAGCAAACAATGCATCAGATGCAGAAGACATCAGGAGCAATGCTGTAAACGTCACGGCTGCGGATATAGGAATCTTTCAAGTAGGCAGTGAAACGTACAGTCCAATGACGTTAAGCTCAAATGGTAAGCATAAACCTTTTCAATTTCTCCTTTTAAAAAGTGGGAATTGTCCAAACAGAGTAAAATCAAAGAAGCATGATGCTGAAAGATATCGTCGAAATCGAATGCAAAATAGGAGAGTATGTCATCCTATTAAAGGTTTCGCGTATGTTCACAAATGGTTATATGCACAACTCAGCAGTATGCATAAGAAAGAATCGATGACGTCCCTCATTCATAGTTGAGGTGCCGTGGCCGAGTGTTCTAAGACGCCTGGCTATACATGGAAAGTCCGGGGTTCGATCCCCGACCGCGACACCTATGCCTGCGAGCAAGGCATTTGCTCTTTTATCCTGCTTTCAAATAAATGGAAATGCTATAGGCATAATTGGTAACTTAGTGTGCACTTGTTTTAAAAAAATCACTATTTCATTGATATTTTATCGTATGAACTATAGAATATTTCACCTTTTGCCAATGTAACGATTAGGTAGCATCTGCATGAATTACAATAGATCTTTGCAGAATTGGGAATCCAACAGATCCTTGTTTGGCATTATTACGAGGAAAATTGAAATATTTCCCATTTCATATTGTGATACCACCCCTTTGGGTGGAGCCAGATCTGTTTCCCCATTTGCAGACCGACCAGGATTTGCATATAGCCAACTGTTTTGTTACATTAAGCGAAACTTTGAAACCTTCATAACCTTCTTAGTTTATATCATATTTTAATGACATTGTCAGCGTCATGCTAGTTTGATTTTCCTTTATTTATTCATGGAGGTTTTCTTTTTTCTACCTCCATGATTTATTCAAAACAATTAAATCTTTGCTGAAATGAACCTGCCCTTTATGGACCTTGAACTAGTCGAGACATTTCTGTTAAAGGATCTTTTTTATCAACCTCATTTACAATACATTTGAGGCATTTAGGACTAATGACAGCATCTTTTTGACATCACGAATCATCCGAGAAAAACAAAATCTGATAGGCATCTCAAAAATCAAAACGGTGTCTAGTATATCGGTATTTGTTACTTCCAATTTGATGCAATATTCGTGAGTTTATGTTTGTTGAAACTTATTAAGAAAAATAGGAAGCAAATGAAACGTATCTTGGTTATATAGTATAAATTCAAACTAAACGTAGAACTCCACCCTGCCGCCCCCTCCCCAACTTAACATCGTCCCATTCATATTTGATCATTTTCTTTAATAATCATGTCCTTTCGGTATACAGTAACCATTCAGGAGAGGCAATCTGACATTTCCACAATCTCCTCTACAACGGGTATGTATATATACACACAGCAAAAACTGTGGTGTTAACCAGTGTACATAGAGGAACACACCAGCTATTTTACACCGGTGTTAAATTGACAGTGTTAGTTTCAACACATATTGGTGTTATTACAACACCTTTAGTTGTTACATTTACACTATTTTTTGTTATGTTCAATCTGTAGGGTGTAATTTTAACACCTCAGGGTGTGGTCCTCTATCAATACCAACTGGTGTCACTTCTAACACCACAGTAGTAACTGTTCTCTATTATAATGTAAAATGTGAAATAGTGTCAAGTTTAATCCATTTAAAATGAACATCACAACAAATCTTAACGCAGTAAACAATATATGTACCATACAAATGCAATTCAATACACATGCGATATATTGTGATATTTTTTTAAATTAAAATATTGGAAAATTTGACGGGTTTACTGTAATGTAATTCTCATCTTTTCCCAAAACTAATTATATGACTTAAAATGGCGAAAGATTATGTCACTGTAGAGGGCTATTTCAATATTTTTATAATATAATTGTACCAGTCAAATATTTTGTGACAGTTTACTCTGAATTTGAAACATTGACAATAATTTATGGGGATCTGTATTTTAAGTAAAATTCATGTGCAAAAAGGGTAAAAATTTAACAGTGATTTATACAAGAGTGGTTTTTTCTCATTTATGCCATTTTCCTTTTGATATTAGGCATGGAAACAAATCAAATAACAGAGTCTACCACAACTAAAACAACAACAACAACCACAGGTAGTATGATAATTATAGTTATTTAATCATGCATGTACCTATTTACTTTCTTTCTCATTCCTTACTTACTTACTTCCAGGATACTGCCCAACTCCCCTAAAAGGGGTAAAACTGGCAGGGTTAGGGTGCGCTGATGGTCGTTACGCGGAGGTGAGAGGCGATGCTTAGTATTGATTTTGGTATAAGTCCTTCTGGATTGTTACTTTGACTTTGTCTTTGTCGAGAATTGATTTGATTGAGTTTGGCAAGTTGTTCCAGTCAACAACAGAACGTGGTCAGCGGCGTAACAGGGGTCGGTGGCCAGGGGGGGGCAAGAGCCAAAAATTTCCCGTCATATCATGGAACAGGCAATGGCGTCATAAGGCAAAAATTTTGAGGAGGCGATATGGCGTATCGGGCAAATATATATATATATATAAGCAAGCGAGCGAAGCGAGCGAGCAAAATTTGTTGACATTTTTATTGCAAAAATCCAATTTTGTGATAGATTTTGACATAATGTTAAAAAGATGATATCATATTTCACCCTCCTCTCTTTCCTTTTTCTCTCTTTTTTGTACGCCATGGTGAACAGGATTTTTGTTATGATTGTGAGCATCAGGGCGAAGCTCTATATGCTCGAGGGGGCCGAGTATGGCGCTTCTGGCAAGAAGTAGCTTAATATAGGTCCCGAGCGAGCGAAGCGAGCGAGATAAAAAAAATCACCTTTTCATGAAGATAGATTTTAACGTGATATTCAGACAAATATAATACACTTTCCTTTCTTTCCTCATTTTTTTTTGTTTGGTTGTAGAACTTTTGGGGGCCATGGTCCAAACTCATCCATATAACAGTGCTTTATGGGTGGGGTCCAGGGCAGAGCCCCGGAACCTCTTGACATCAAAGCCATTTTAAACCTTACACATGGCCACTTATTTTAATCAAATTGCGTGTATATTTATATAGCTTTAACACAACACATAAATTTAATGCAGTTGTGTATCGTAATCATCCAAATTTTGTGAGGGGCACACTATAGCAAATGTGGGAAAATTTTTAAAAAGTCGCCAGCGAGCGAAGCGAGCCAGAAAAATAAATGGCCTGTTAAAATAAAATTCGAATTATATGATAGATTTTTACATCATTATAGCAAATATCATGTCATCTATTTTTTTTCATTCATCCCATTTTGCTGCCTCCTTTATTTTCTTTTATTTCCCCTTGGCTGTGGAACCACCCCCGGTACGCCAGTGCTTCAACGTAAAGCTTAATGCAGGAAGGGTCCATATAGGGCCGGGCCCGTTATAGTACCCATTAAAGGTTACAGATGAAGAGCTCCCACTGCACGGGGTCTTGACTCTTGGACAGAGCCTTTGGAGATTTAGCAAGTTCATGATAGACTTTCATACGACATTATGCTATATACCATCCATTTTTCTTCCCGCTCGTTATCTCAATCCTCGGCAGCCCGGTAGTGTACGTTATCTTGTCCCTATTCTTTATTTTCCAATTTAGATTTTGGCTAATTCCATTATGCCTTTATTTCCCGCTTTTGTTTGCCTTTTTGTCATCTTTAATTTATTTCCCTGTCTTACTAATCATGCTAATGTATTTGTATATCGGGGCGAATTCTTCTTTCTCACTTGTTCTTTTTTCCTTCCTTTTCCCGTTATCTTTCCGTTTTCCCTTTCCTTTCCCTTTCCCCTTTTCCCATTTTTCTTTCCTTTCCCTTTCCCTTTCTTCCCCCTTTTTTTTCTTTTTCCCGTTTTATTTTTATTTTCCCGGTGAGCTCCGCCAGGGGGGCAGCTTGCCCCCCACCTGTTACGCCACGTTACGTGGTATATAATAAAACTTATAGCAGTTTTTGTAAGTTGCAATCGGAATAAAGCTATTTGTTGGGGTATTACGCAGGTTCCTTTGGGTCGGGCGCAGGGTGGATCGCACCGGCACAGCGAGCTGGCCTGACAATGCCTGCTGGAATGCCTGTGGGGAAATCTATTAGTCTCTCTTTGGTGAATTGTTGCTTGTATTGTTTATTCAGGAGTTCAGCCTTTTGCTTGTTGTCTGTTACAAGCATACAGTACCAGTTTCCATATTCCTCAGGAATGGAAACCCTGATGCATCATTTCTAAGAGTTTTTATGAAATTCCAAAACTTTTTATCAGAGTCTGTGCATTTTTCGATTACGTATCTCCGATGCGCTTTCCGGGTTTCCTTCTTACTCTTTTTTCTTATCTCTTTAAATCTGTCCCAATCTTCGGGTTTCTTGCTTTTCTTGGCTTTTATTGTATGCCCTTTTGTTTACGTCTAAGAAAACGTTTAATGGATGAATTAATCCAAGGAGCTTTCTTTGTTTCCCAATTACTTTTGAGGGGACATTGTTGTCAACTGCCTTATGTAATCTATCCTTCAAATCAATCCACAAGGCATTTACATCATTAGTGTCACCAGGACTGCCTTGAAAACCCATCCCTATCTCTGCTATTTCTTCTTTCAAACCAGTTATATTAGCTTTACCATACAAGTATACCTTTCTTGGTTTCTGAGTTGTGACAGAAGGGCGGGTATCAACAAGTATCATTGGTATTCCGTCATGGTCACTAATGCCTGGGATTGTACAAGATTTAGCAACAAGAGTTGGTTTTTTGGTGAAGAATGTATCTAATATATTTTCACCTCTGGTGGGTTCCCTCACTACCTGTTCTAGCCCATTATCATTTGCTATGTCAATGATATCCTTGCCCATTGTTTCTTGCCCACCAGTATGTACTGTTTGATTTTCCCAATCTACATCTCCAAGATTGAAATCACCTCCTAACCATATGTTGCTGAACAGGTTAAGATTTATCATATTTAAGGAATCACTCAGACCCTTCAAGTAATCTGTACTTGTGTTGGGTGGGCGATAATACGAACCAACAAGGATAGGTTTGGATCCTTGAATTTTGATTTCAATCCAGACACTTTCGTTTGAAGTTTCTAGATCTAACCTTGGGATACATATGATATTTGTTTTAACAGCTCTCAGCACTCCTCCATGCGAAGTGCCTTTGGCATTTGGTTGCCTGTCCTTCCTGAACACTCTATAAGTGTTTGGAAAAATTTCATAACTACCAATTGAGTCGTTCAGTCATGTTTCTGTGCCGATGATCAAATCTGGACTTTCAAGCTGCAAACATTGATTTTGATTGATTGATTGAAGGATTTTATTGAAAATATCCATTCTCGCAGTCCAAAGACTGAATTGCAATGGTTACAATGTATGTACAAGATAAAATAAATAATACAATTAAACATTTGATTCGAGAAATAAATAGTAAATAAAATAGTTACATGCATGCACAATTGAAAGTAGTACTCTTTGGAACGATTGTTAATGAGAAATAAAAGTGTATTCACTGGGAATAACAATGCAATCTAGGAAGTATGATATTACTAGAAAGTTATTAAAATTGAATATTAATATACAAGAATGCTTGTATTTTGAAATTGGTTGTTTGTAGATTGATATTGCACAGGTTTAAAATAAAATTGAATAATCTGGGTTAATATATGGCAAAAATAAAATCAAACTAAAGTCATGCAATCTCTACTCAAATTGTGATCAAATTAATATCATTCATGGTTAAACGTAATCAATTATAAATCGTACTAATTCAGTAATTAACCAAAATATGCAATTGGGAATATATTAAGTAAAATATTTTAATTGAATATTACAACATGTATGGAGTTCTGCAGTTTTACCTCGAATGCTTTGGAAGTTTATTACAAGCACTTTCATTGTACTTTTGTTTTACTGGTACTGTTTATGAACCTTAGTGCTTGGATTGAAACTTGCATGCGTGCTTTCTTGCTTGTCATCACTACTACTAGTACTAGTACTTATACTATTGGTAGATGAACTGTCATCAATATTAGATCTAGTAGATCTAGTATTGGGTATGTCATTAGATACCCCTTTAAAGTTTAACCTTCCTTGTTTGGCATGTTGAGTTGATGATGTTGCTAATGGCGACTTCATATTACGATCATCATCATCATTTAGGTTTAAACTTGAAAAGCTATTAGAAGTATCCCCCGTTCTCGTTTCAAAGGAAAAAAGGCTAGATGCAAAATTTGGTAATCCACAGTTACAACATATCCAGGAAAGATTACTATGTTGTGCTAATATTTCATAGCACTCAGTCCCCATGTCCATACAATCGACATGATACCATTCATTGCACTATCACAGCATATTGCTCTTTCACCCCAAAGACAAGCTACATTACAAACAATGCAAGGGAATTTTACCCCAGATAGTCCAGAATAGGCCCCATAGACAAGGGGTCGAACCTTGTTTTTTTAGATATACAATGTTTTTTTATGGTTTCTTGTCAATTCGAGGGTGCTGATTCCGAATCTGAATGATGCCACTCTTGTAACCTTGAGCATTTTCCGCAAATTGGCAAAATCCAATATGGCCGCCAAAATATGCAAATTACCCATGAAAATCATAAAATTGCCAACACATTAGCTATAAAATGCATGTAGTTGTTGTGCAGAAGTGAAATACCAATTGTAAAAGCGATATTTGACAAAATATTTATTTTATTGATATTCAAAATGGCCGCCATAACCCCTGTATACTTTATTATGTAGAATATGAATGGGGAAAATATTTTTTTCAAACAAGAGCACTATTATTGCATGTGATTGTGACCTGCGAGTGGACTACTGTCTGAAAACATGACTATTAACAAAACTATGTCATTTGTATACTATCTAATGTGATAAATGCTGTATTATGATATTCAAAATGGCTGTCATAGACCCCTTATACTGTGTACAATATATAAAAGGGGACAAATAATTTTCACAACCTTTGAATTTGTTAGACTTTAAAATGCCAATAACTGCGAAATATTGGTGTAACACTGTCTGACAACAAGGATTTCTAACGAAACATATCATTTCCCTTGCAATTTCGGTAATTATGCTGCATGTTGACATTCAAAATGGCTGCCATAGGCCCTATCTGTATTATGAACAAAGCGAATGAAGAAACTAATTTTCACAAGAGTAAAAACAATAAAATTAATATAATTGTAATCTATACGAGTGAAATATTGTCTAAACACATGATTTCTGGCGAAATATATCATTTCATTTTTCATGCATGAGATAAATGCTGTATTGTAAAATTCAAAATGGGCCCTTACAGTATTATCTACAATGTAAATGGGGACAAATACTTTTGAAAGAATTAGGATTTGCCTGACTATGAAATCCATATAATTCTGTTGTATAAGGAAAATATTGTTTGAAAACGTGATTTTTTAAATGAAATATAACATTTCCTCTCCCATAGGTGATAAATACTGTATTTTGACTTTCAAAACGGCCGCACAAGCCCCTACAAATTCTGTAACATGCGTATAGGGAAACTAATCATCACCAGAATGAGAACCAAAAACGCACGTAACTATGTGATGTATAGGTAAAATTTGGTCTTGAACATGATTTCTGACTAAATACATCACATAATGGTTAAGAAGGTAATAAAGGCCTTACTTTGAAATTCAAAATTGCTGCCATAGCCCAAAGTAATATGTACATTGTAACTGGGGACATATAATTTTGACAAAATTTTTACTATGAAAATGGCTTAATTTTGATGTAAGTCTTAAGTATTGTCTAAACCCAATGATTTCTAACGAAATATATCATAGTTTGTGTCATAAAGGTGATGAATGCAGCCTTTTAAAAATGAAAAATGGCCGCCATAGTCCCTTATCTTAATATGTAAAATTTGAATGGGGAAAGATAATTTCCACAAAGAAACATATTGCAGCCATTTTGAAATTTAGATATAGCATTTATCACCTAAATAACATAAGAAATGATCTATTTGGTTACAAAATCATATTTTCAGACGATATTTCACTCATACATGCAACACCATTTAGTCAAGAAAAGCCAAATTCTGTTAAAATTGTATGTTCCCATTCACAAAGTACATAATAGGCCTACCGTTAGGGCCTGTAGCGGCCATTTTGACTTTCAAAATACATTATTTATCACCTACCTGGCAGAATGAATGATATATCTTGTTAGGAATTATGTTTTCAGACAATATTTTACTCTTAAATCACAATTATATGCATGTTATGGTGCTGACTCATGTGAAAATTGGTTTCCCAGATCGATTGTACATAATACAGTCAATGTCTTTTGGCGGCCATTTTGAAAGTCAAAATACAATATTTAACACAAATATGAAACCCGAATAATATATTTCGTTGCAAATTATATTTGAAGACAGTTTTCCACTAATTTACCACAAAAAAATACGTTTTAGTGCTCACCTTGTGATTGTTTTTGTCCTCTCTCACATCGTAGATCATAATTTTAGGGCCTTTGGCGGTCATATTAAATATCAAAATACAGGGTTTATCACATACATGGCATGTTAAATAATAAATTTCGTTAACAATAATGTTTTTAGTCAGTATTCCACTCGTTTATCTCAACAAAATGCATTTTAGTGCTCATTCTTGTGATTTTGTTGTGTCAATATTCACATTGTACATAATAGTGTTAGGGCTTTTGAAGGCCATTTTGAATATCAAAATACAGGATTTATCACATAACTGACATAACAAATGATATATATCGTTAGCAATCATGTTTACAGACATTGCTTCACTCATATATCATAATTACTTGCATTTCAGTGCTCAATTTTGTAAAAATTAATTTTCCCCATTCATATTGTACAGGGGTCTATGATGGCGGCCATTTTGATATCAAGAAAATAAATATTTTGACAAAAATCATTTTTTCAGATATTATTTCACTCCGGCAGCACAATTGCATGTACTTTAAAGCCAATGTGTGGACAATTTTATGATTTTCATGGGTAATTTGAATATTTTGGCGGCCATATTGGATTTTGCCAATTTGCAGAAAATGCTCAAGGTTACACGAGTGGCATCATTCAGATTCGGAATCATCACCCTCAAATTGACAAGAAACCATAAAAAAAACATTGTATATATAAAAAAAAAAACAAGGTTCGACCCCTTCTATCCTGGACTAAGACTCTACTGGACTAATGGGACCTGGGTTTGGTTGACAGTCACCTGCTTTGTAACATGACTAAGAAGCAAATATACAACATCCTTATCCTTTAGGGTTTACATTTAAGTTTACTAATGGGTCTCCACTAATCTACTGAACCTATATTGGTACCTGCAAGAGTGTGGAAATGCCTTTGTACAAATAGATCTACCGGTACTTGCAACCCATCACTACCATGTTTGACTTTGTCTTTGTTGTCTTCCAATATTTTCAGGTGATCGGCATATCTTGTTATCCTGCCCTTTAATCTGGGTCCAAATGTTGTGAAGACAAAGATAATAATGGAAAAACTACTTACAGTAATTGCAAGCTTAACCATGTTGGAATGTCAATCATTCAGCACGCAATGAACATTAAAGTTCGGTGGGCCACCACGCCGCGTCGGTGCTGGCATCGACCCCGCGTCCGGCCGCCTGGAGATGTCTAGTCCTGCTTAGTGATGGTTTGCAGTCATGTTGTAAAAGCCAATGTGAAGTTAAAATAAAATCGGTTTAAATCTTGTCAATCCTCGACAATATGGTAATGAAAATTAATCCAAAAGTGAGTAAAAAGAAAATAATTAATACTAAGCCAAAATTTGGAAATAATAGTAAGCCAAAAAAATAATAGAATTTAGAGGAGATTTTTGCTCCTCGGAGGAACAAAAAATACGATCTCTCTCTCACGCGCGCGCGCACCCTTCTCGGAATTCATTTCCTTTTTACGAACGCTCACTTCTGAAACAACTTCTGATGTTTTATGCGACGTTAATAATTTTAGAGAGGGAAAACTAAGGATGTATCACTGTTATAGTATTTTAACATAATTTTTTATTGAATGCGATTCTTATTATTAATATGACTTATCATTATTACTATGTTTTATAATTATGATCATCATCATCGTCGTCGTCATCATCGTGTCAATAATATTATTACTTTACTATAATTATTATCATCATTGTCATTATTAGAATTATTGTTATTACTAATAATATGATCATCATTTTTATCTTTGTTATTATCGTCATATTCTCTCTTTTTTTTTCTAAGCTTTAGCAGTCCGTCTGGTAAGACTTTCCTTAAGAGTTACTCGGCTGAATGATGGTATACTGGAATACAATATAAGTCTTTCTGATTCTACGACACCTTACTTCCAATACCTTGTCAACATATTTTGCAACGCGGTAAGTCTATTACATAATCAAGAGCCCGATAACATATTATAAAATTTCATTTTTCATTCACAATTAAAGATTTGTGACAAGCCCCCCCCCCCCCCTGATCCTTAACTGGTACTGGAGTATGGCAAGCCAAATTATCTTTTTGACACAGATTTAATTTTGATCAGCACTTTTATTATGAAAACACATTGTGTTTTTTAATCCACGTAATTACAATTATTTGAATCAAAGCAATAGTTTATCAATAGGCTGTGGAAAACTTTGCTTCATATGGCCACATGTTTTTCCAAAAAGGCCTTTAACACAGCAACAAGAAAAATCAAAGTGAAAATGTGATTATGAATCCTGTCTGTAGATCTAGTGTTATTAACAATATTATTGGAAAATAATATTGTATCGCGTCCATTGCATTAATGCATGTTTAGATACAATTTTTTAAAACTTACTTTAGTTTACCACAAAACAATACAAGATCACTGATGTAACAAACTTTCTTGAAATTGACAAGGTACAAATGCCCTTTCAGTATTTTTATTTTATTTTTGAGGGGCCCACATTGTACAAGCATTGCTTTTTAGTGGGTCCCTCCATTTCCATCTTAATTTAATTTCTACTGAAAAATAGTATACATATTTAAAACCTAGTTGCCCAAATTGTCTAAGTGTTTTTTCACAACATATGTATCATTAATTTTTTTTTGCAACAGATACAAATATTTATGTTTATATATGGTATACAATTTGTTTTTGTTTGATGGAAGTGATATAAATAATTTTTTTTTTGTTCTTTATAACAGGTAAGGGAATACATTGAAGCCAGGTATGATGCGCTACAATCCTACACTTGCGACGTACTAACATTCGTAGAAGGAAGTGTTATCGGTGATATGCAGATATTAATTGAAGCGCTGACTGAAGAAGAAGCCACTGCTATCGAACAAGCTATCGTCGACATCCCAACAATGAATCAACGTTTGACTTTTGGGAGCACAACCCTCTCCGTGATGTTGCCAACCGGTAAGTGTGTTCAGGATCCCGTAACACAAAGGTTAGCGATTAATCGTACGCTTGATTTCCACGTTTGATTGAGTAATGTAGTCATAGTAGAGCGGATTAGCTCCAAAAATCACAACAATTGTGCAAATTTTGACTAAAGCATGAAACTTTCACAAGTATTAGTATATGCCGTAAGATTTATTTTAAAGATGGGAGGTAAATTTTTAAATGCCATTTTCGGCCGTTGCCATGGCAACGGATTAATTTCTCCAAAACAACATACATTCCCATGTAAATGGTAAATAAACATGATATAGATGACCAAAATGATAATTTTCAGGCTCCCGATTGAATACATATGAAATTTAGAAATATTCAAGATCATCAAGATAGTTCCCAATTGGTCCGTTGTCATGGCAACGGCTTGTTTTTCCCCAGAAAATAAAAATATTTGTTTGAAAAACCTTGTAGAATATGATTTATCTTTAATTTCCCCTAATTTTACAGTGCTTAAAGTATACACCCAAAGAATCAAAAGTATTTTATAATGACTTTATGTGGTCATCATTGTAAAGGGGAAGTATTACTAATCAGATATATAACTTCACTTTTCAAAATAGTGATCAGAGATTGCAGAAATCAGCTCTCAAAAATGATTTATTTTCATGCCATATTTCTGCCTTCCACCGGTCCTCTTGCGAGCTCCAGCTGAGTGACGTCACACAATGAGCAGTGAGCAGCTGAGCTGACAGCAGCCCATTGGAGACGATCTTTCCAATCAGCGTTTTTTGCTCTTAGAATTGTTTATTCCTCTTAAGATTGGTCTTGTTATATAGATAAAAGTTTGAATTTACTGAACAGTGAAAAAAAGTGCACATTTAACGTATTTTGGTGACCGATATTTAGCTTAGAATTTTTTTTTTTTTTCAAGAAATATAGGTGAATAAACAAAGCATATTTTCACGTAGAAATCACACTTGCGTCACATTAATGTTATAGTCAATATAAAGCATAGACATTCTTCTTTATGACTGAACAAAAATTATGAAATTTCATTAGGTAGCAAAGTCAGGAACCACAAAAAAAACACGGCAATATCCATCGCGAAATGACTGAAATTGCAGTTGAATTGCCGAAGCATTATTAGGAAACAGCGGCGAGCGGACTTTCTTTCATATATCTTAAAAATGCCATCCTGTTAGGGCGATGGTCTGTGGCCAAATGCGTTGGCCATTGTTTTGTCATGTGCGAGGACCCTGGTTCGAAACTCGGATTTTTTTTTTCTGGGTATTTTTTTTTATTCCTTCCCCGTCCCTACCCATCTTTTTTTTCTCTTTTTATTTTCTTGTGAAATTCTATTCAGACCTGTATTTATCAAATCTTGCTTCTTAATTGCTGCTTTTGATTTTCAAGTTCTTGATTAGATTATTTCTACTCTTATTTGGGATGGGAGGGGTAGAGTTAAAAGTCAAGTATACATCAACTAAAAATTATTTGAATAGAGTGATTTCCCTTGTTGTTTTTACTCAAAACAGTCATATACACAAAACAATGATATGCAAATTAGAGTTGTCACTCACATCACATTCGTTTCTATTTTTTGTGGCATTTTGTTTTTTATTCTTTGCAGATTTGACGATAGGAAACTCTTCATCTGATCACAATAGGTTATATTTACGGAACTGTTAAAATAGTAATTATATAAATTTGAATCAAAGTTTTTATGAAATTTCCTGCAATATCTTGTTATTTTTCTTTAAATTCAAATGAATTTTTGATTGCGTGGACTTCTCCTTTACTCTTAATGTAGGGAATGCATAGCAAAATTTATCCAGAAACAAAATTGTCTTAGAATATGCAAATCAGTAATTGGACACATGTTCACTTTTCTTTCATCCAGGCCACTTCCTCACATCCACCAGGCTTTCAGTCTGATGATGAACCATCACACAACATTCACAGTGCTTCACAATAAATATTTCACTTCTGTTCATACATGCAATAAATATTGTGGAAAACAAATAAAAGGCGTACCCATATTCAAATACCGTTTAAAAGGACAAATATATTATACCTTTCGAGAAAAATCAGCACGTTAAATATCTGATAACAAAACATAATTATGGGGCACTGCAAGAAACTTATGTTCAATTGCAAATCAAGCGTAAGTCTTAAATTCAAATTCAAGCGTAATAAGGTCGAGTTGCAATCGCAATTCAACTACATGTTTAATCAAAGGACTTTCCCTTGATTTGGGACGTGTGATTGAGTATAACATTTCTCGCAAAATGCCCTAGTAACATTAAAATTGTTCTTTCGTTTTAAATTGTGTGTTATTATTTTTGACAAGCTGTATTCCTGTCCGAGTAAAATTTCTTAGTTCTCTCCAAAACTGTGCTCAAAATTGTTTCCAAGATTGATAAAGAAATTTTTTCTTTTGTATCATTATCATTCCACAACTTGCAAACCGTAGGTCCTGGAAAGAGTGAAGAAAAAAATGGCTATATCCAAATCATAGTAAAAGGACATGATGGAATCTCCCAGATTGAGGTAGCAAGCAGAGACCAGAAGTCACCAGAGTTAGCAATTGTGCAGATCTGTGTGTAGAAGAGAGAAAAAAAGAAATAGTTTAAATAATCAAATCAAAGTATGAATTTAATTATCGTGATGATTGATGACGTGCGGTGGCATGTAATTCCCGGTCAACAACAAATGATAGTAGGTTTAGACACCTGAAAAGTTCCACTCAGAACACTGGTGCTCTACCTCAAGTGATGTTTGTGTAGGCCCCACTCCACTTCACTACCGCTACACTACCGTACATGTACGCCACACCTACCCGGGTAAGTGTGTAGCGTAGTGTAGGCTGTAGCAGTACTCCAGTAGTGAAGTGGAGACTACACGAACATCACTTGAGGTACGGTGCTCTCTGAGTCTCTGTGTCATTACAAAGATTGCATTTATCTTCATTGTTGAAGGCATTACGCATACATATATGCAGCAACACTCTAATCAGAAAGAAACACCAGACTCTAATTTTGGCCCACCCAAGGGTTCATTACATGCCGCCGCGCACAGAAAATTCAAGCAATAGAAGTCGTGGACCCAAGAAGTGAGATCCCAGCACGCGCGACCCACTAGTTAGAAATCCACTGCCAAACGCGGTTCGTGGTTAGTATACTAATACTAACCTCGCAATACGTACTAGTAGTATACTAATACTAACCTCGCAATACGTGTGAGTGATTTTGGCCAGGAATCAGGGTAATCACTGCTGAAAATTTGTCTGGCTTCATGACATCGGCATCATGGTGATATAATTCTGTGTATAATAAAAACTTAAACATTCCTCTGAAACAGCAGATTTTCAGCCATGGTCCATACCACTCAGTGCTCCTAAATAATTTAATTGCCTGCCTGAGTCCTGACCAGTTTTAGAAATCTGAAGAAAAAATCTGCTGGAATTGTGCCACTCACACGTATTAAGTATACTAACCCCGCACCACGAACCGCGTTTGGCAGTGGATTTCTAACTAGTGGGTCGCGCGTGCTTAGCCTGGAGGCGTCTGGGATCTCACTTCTTGGGTCCACAACACACGACTTCTATGGCTTGATTTTTCTGTGCGTGGCGGCATGTAATGAACCCTTGCCTTGGGTGGAATTGTACAAAAACATTATTTCTAAAATAAAAACTTTTTAATTTTAATAGTAGTTATGCCAAAATGCATGATTCTAAACTTATATCAGATCTGTATCTGTCATCTGACCTGAATGCATCGTCAGAACAAGTACAGTTTCCAAACATGCTTACCTTGACTTTTGACTGGATCAAACAGCGTAGCCTGCAACATGCATCGGGAGCAAGTGAATGGGACCGTGCAGCTTGGAGTTTTTCAATAGTTAGTAGAGCAACACAACGAAGACTGTCGAGTGGACAAAATCGATCTTTCCAGTTCACAATTCAATAAAAAACGGGCAAAATAACACAGTTCTGGTTCCCTTATAGTCTGAAGTTGTCGAAAACAGAATTCGGATGTCACATTACATGAAGAAAACGGTAAATTCGGAAGATATTGAAGAGGTCAGTAAGGTGATTCAGTGTATTATGCACAGAGGGATGATGAGCTCGATTATTGTGTGACGTCATTATTCTCGACTGTTTTCACTGCGTGAACTGTCGGTCTGGGGGGCGGCTGGGGGGCTTAGAATGGTCTCTAATAATTTCATTTCTTGCATTTCCACGACATCGATAAGACTTTTTAGTGACATATTTGTGTATAAAAAGACAAGACCTTTCCATTCATGTATAATTTGTCTATAATCATCACTTTCGTGAATTTTCTTTGTGTGTATACTTTAACAAAGATATTTTGGTTGCTAAATGTGTAAATTACATCTCAAGTCATTGCCATGGCAACCAAATATAATCTAGTTTACAAAAATAACATGGTTGACAAGACAATGGACAGGTGGAAAATACAATTGGAATTGACTTAATCTGTATGCTTAAGTTTTGACCCCCTCATTTGAACAAAATATACAAAAAGTGTTCTGCAGGAGTTCTTTATAAAGATAAAAAATTATGTTCCCTTGGTAATGCTTGAATTAAATTTAAAAAGGAACAATTTTACGAAGGGCCTGTTGCCATGGCAACAGCTTATTTCTCTCTAGAAAGGTAAAAATATTGATAAAAATGTAGAATACATGTACGGTATGATCATCATTCCATTTTCCCAAATTTAAAGGTACTAATCGAGATATGTTTGTGACTAAATTTATAAATATAACATCTTAAGCCATTGCCATGGCAACCAAATAACATCTAATTTTTTTTTAAAGTGGATCATAAGGTTAACAACAGGTGAAAAATACAATGAATATTAACTTAATGTACATGCGTAAGGTTTGACCTACTCAACTAATTTAGGGGAAAATAATACAGTCAGTGTTCTGCATGAACTAATTAAAATGATAAACACTGATGTTGCCTTGGTAATACTTGAATTCAACGATAAATATCAATGTTCCAAATGGCCTGTTGCCATAGCAACGGATCATTTACCCAAGAACAGTACCAGTTTTGATTTAAAAAAGGACTGTATAATCTGATTTTTCTTTCATTTTCCTTAATTTTAGGATTAGAATAGATATGTTTGCTGTTAACATGCAAATAATATCTAAATCCATTGTCATGGCAACCAAATAACATCTGATTTGAAAAACAAATATAACATGGTTGACATGATAATGGACAGGTGGAAAATGCAATTTATAACAATTAACTCGAGGTTTGACCCAGTCATTTAATTTTGAACAAAGATTACAGTGTTTCGCATTAGTTCATTAGAATGATGAAATTTGAGATTGCCTTGGTAATGCTTGAATTTAATGATAAATATCAATGTTGCATATGGGCCGTTGCCATGGCAACAACTCTTTTTTCCCCAAGAAAAGCACCAAATTTGATCGAAAAACAGTTTAGAATCTGCATTTTGTCATATATTTCCCCTAATTATAGGGTGCAGAGCATAGATATGTTTGCTGTTGATGTACAAATAAATTAGGCCATTGCCATCAATGCCATGACAACCAAATAACATCTAATTTAGTGGCTTAATTTGGTTTCTATTCAATGGTTTTCAGGGTGAAGTAGTACATTGGGACTAGTTACAAGGACAGCCAGTGGTCTGACGTGTCAAAAACCCTAAGACGGCTTCCAAAATTGGAGTTTTAAATGGCTGTTGATATATAAATGGACAGAGCTCATTTCATATCCGTCTGAGATATATGATTTTGGTGTCTAGACCATGGTTTCAATGGTCAAATAATACACTATGACTAGGTTTTTCAAACAAATATTTTTATTTTCTGGGGAAAAACAAGCCGTTGCCATGGCAACGGACCAATTGGAACTATCTTGATGATCTTGAAAATTTTTTAATTTCATATGTATTCAATTGGGAGCCTGAAAATTATCATTTTGGTCATCTATACCATGTTTATTTACCATTTACATGTGAATGCATGTTATTTTGGAGAAATTAATCCGTTGCCATGGCAACGGCCGAAAATGGCATTTATAAATTTACCTCCCATCTTTAAAATAAATCTTTCGGCATATACTTATACTTGTGAAAGTTTCATGCTTTAGTCATAATTTGCACAATTGTTCGGCTAATCCGCTCTACTATCAATGGAATCCATCGTAGAAAAAATGTTCTACGATCATTGCTAGTATTTGTGTAACGGGCCCCTGGGATTGTGTTGGCAAATGTTTCAAGAAGCACTTCGGTCTGGTTTTTAATCTTTGTTCCTTCATTTTTTTTTTCTTGTCAATTTTTAAAATTTCTGTGTTTTTATTTAAATATTCAGTTTCTGTATTGTTTAAGGACGTTCCACAGTTATGTTTGTGCGCATCATGATCTGCGCCTATTTTACACTCTGCGCGCTGACGTCACAATGGATGAACTGGCGATTTAATCAGCTGTAGGTATTGTGAGCTGATTTTTCTCCTTATCTGCATGCACTAACTGCAGATCCGATGTGTTATTTTATGAAGCTAATAAACTGGAATTATTCCATGGACCATTTTTTTTTATTCCTCTACAATTTCAAAATAGTTTCTCTGTAGTGCTGCAAAGTATGAGGAATATGACCCCGAGTTTCGAATAAATGAAAAAGTGGTTCGGAATTTTCCCTCACATTGATACTGCTTTTGGCGCGTTTTCGGGTGTTTTAAGCAAATTTTCTCTAATAAGAGTGCTGATAGTTTGAAAACAAGCACATTAACCCATATTTTTTAAAGTTTGCCACTCTTAGGTATACCTTCCTCTACAACTTTGCAAAGTTTGGTGAAAATGACATGGGTTTTGAATAAAGTGCAGCATTTCTTTTACTTCTCAAGTTTGTTATTGAAATTTTTTAATTTTTGAGGTTGAGTATCTTTCCCACAATTTCTAAGAACTGAGAGTGTGGTTAGACTTAAATGAGCAAACAATTGACAGCAATATAGATAGATTATCCATCTTACGGATACAATTATTAATCATATTGCAAAATTTGATGAAATTTTCATGGATTTTGACTGAGTAATATGGCTTTTAACTCATTGTTGGGATCTCGTGAGGTCCAAAAATGCCAAATTCTTTTGGATGCGCAATTCTTAAGAACATCATCCATTTCGGGTAACTTTGAAGCTCTATAGCAAAAAATCAAGCACATGGACCCCATAGTTTAAATGTCGTAACTTCTTCAGAATATATTTCTCTACTAATCTAGAGAGTATGATGAAAATGACATGGATTTTGAATGGTTTGGGAGCAGGACTGAGGAACCATTCGTATTTTAGACATTTTGGATGGTATTAAACTTTTGCCCGTTTTAGGGGTATTATAGATTGTTTCAAGCCAACTCGCAACAGTTTGGACACTGATAGTTTAAAAACGAGCACATGGACCCCATATTTTTGATATTTTAATGTCTTCAGAATATATTCCTCTACTAATGTACAGAGTATAATGAAAATGACATGGATTTTGAATGTTTGGGAGCGAAACTACGGAACCATTCGTTTTTTTTAGACGGCATTATTAGACTTTTGCACGTTTTGGGCGCATTTTGGGCGATTTTCATGCCAACTGACATCACTTTGGACACTCATAGTTAAAAAACGAGCACATGGACCCCATATTTTTAACTTCCCTACACCTTTGATATGTATTCTTTTACAATTTAGCCGAATTTGATGAAAATGACATGGATTTTGAAAAAAGTGCAGCTTACAAAATACTTTTTTAATTTTTGAGTAGATTCACGTCTTTGAAGATTAGTTTTTTCCGCGTTTTTGCACCATTCTTGCCAAATGAGGGCGCTGCTGACTCCAACTAGATATAGTATTACCAATTAAAAGACTTTCTCTTACTTTGGTATACACTTTGTTATATATCCTGTAAGTTTGATGAAGTTTGATGCGATATCGAGAGAGTAAAGATGATTTAAACTTATTTGGTGAATTCGCGAGGTCTGAGAGAGGCACAATTCTCTTGATTGCGCAACATTTCATATCATTCAAATACGGCGACTTTGAAGACCCGTAGAAAAAAAATAAGCACATGAACCTATATTATTTTGTGCATTTTCATAATGCATAGATACCAAAGTAACTCTCTGCCAAATTTGGTGAAAATGACATGGGCTTCATTTTAACTGTGAAACGTCCTTAAGTAGTTGATTGTGCGCCTTGAGTGTCATTGACAGATATGTGCGCTATACAAATCTTAAAATATTATTACTATTATTATTATTTATATTTTTCTCTCTTGGTCGTTCTTTTTTTATTTTTGTCTGTATTACGTTCTTCCTCTCTTTCTTTCTTTATATTTGTCCTTGTTTCGTCCGTTGATTTAATCTTTGTTTTTTCATTCATTCAATCTTCCTTTCTTTCGTGCAATCACTCAATTAATCTTTTGTTATATTTCTCTTTCTCCAATATCTAGATAATGATATCTTTAAGTTAATTCCCTTCTCATAATTCGTAATAAATGCATCAGATTATGAATATATAGTCGATCTTATATAAATAAAGAATTTCCAAAACAAAGTATTGTACCCAGATTTCTATTACAATTATTGTTCAAGATAATGGTGAACTTTCCTTATATTTTCTGTAGATTCACAGGGACTATCTGGTGGAGCGATCGTCGGTATCGCTATAGGGGCCGTAAGTGGCGCACTTCTGATCATCATCTGCATAAGTTTCTTACTAATGCATACCTTAAGGCAAGATGCGGCCAAACGCGCGTTTGAGTAAGTTTCATACATTTATTGAGGCATACAGAAACAGGCACTGTAAATTGTATACCAACATCACTATAATGTAGGCCTATAGATCACGGGGAGGGGTTGAAGCCGGACACAACGCAGGATGTGATCGCCTGTAGTATTAGTAGTAGTAGAAGTAGTAGTAGTAGTAGTAGTAGTAGTAGTAGTAGTAGTAGTATTAGTAGTAGTAGTAGTAGTAGTAGTAGTAGTAGTATTAGTAGTAGTAGTAGTAGTAATAGTAGTAGTAGTAGTAGTAGTAGTAGAAGTATATACAGTAGGGGAAGGCAGGGTAAGTTGTGACACTTTTTGCATATTAGAATTGATATGATTAATAATCTTGTAGAAATAAGCACGTTGCCTTAATATTTAATTCTTCTGAAATACTTTTCACCTATATATAACTTCCCCACACTGAAAGTCATTGTCACCTTTAAAAAAAGAGAAGTCAAATGGTTCAACTTGCCCCATCTGTTGGGTAAGTTGTGCCACCCTCTGGGGTAAGTTGAACCACAAAAACTATGTACAAAAAGTATGGGGTGTAATGATATTATGATGCCTGTCATCATATGTTAAACAGCGCCAGCTGGTGGCGGCACTTTTGAGAACGCACGTCGGAAAATGTAGACACCGACACGGAGATTGATTGTAAATAAACGTGATCCTGACTGCACTTATCTGGTATGATTCTATTATTACCGTCCTGAAGATATTATATGGGGGAAGAACCAGCATGTCAATGTTTTATTTAATAAAGTCTTTTCACTTGCTAATTCTCTAAAATACTAACATATCTAAAAGGAAAAGAACAGTCATGTATATTTGCTCCTTTCTGTCTGCATATCAATGGCTTTTTAAAGGGATCGTTTAACTTTGTGAGCAGCTGATTTAAAAAATTCTCAAACTGAGTTGAAACGTGCGTATGAGTGCCTGTATTTGTCCTCAAAAACCCTGAAACAGACCACAACATAGGATGAAAAACTCTAATTTAGATACAAGTAGCAATGTATTAGCCTGATTTTGAGAACCGTCTAGTAGACGGGTTCAGCTTATGACCAGTTTTCTCCAATTCAAAAAGTCCGTTGGCTATTTTGACTGCCTTCTGTTGTGTGTATCTCCTATACACACACTATTAGCTGCACTGTACATTCAGTGTATACCTTGTACACACTGTATGTAGGTCATGCTGTGTTCATCTAGAATGAATGTGTTGTGGTGCACAGATTCCCTGTATACACATAGTCATTGAAACCAACTCCCAATTATTTCAAACTTTGGTTTACATCTCCAAGGTTTTAAAATTGATCCTGTAAATATAATACTTTGAAACTTTTGGGATGGTATTTTTACACTATAAGCCTAATGTTTAGCCCATTTTCAGGAACCAAAAGGAAAATTTTTTTAAATCAGAACAAAGTGAAATGATCACTTTAAGGTTTTTTTTTATTTATATACATTACCAAAAGAATTACCATGGCTCAACTTGCCCCATGTCGGCTGGCTCAACTTACCCCAGGCCAAATATCGCATCCACACATTTCTTATGCATCCATCATATAAAAATATGACAAGAATGAAGACCCATACCTGGACGAGCAATGTTGTTCTTATGTCTTTATTATATTTAAAGACGTGGGTGTGAGGGGGTGTGCGTGCGTGTGTGTGAGGGAGGGTGTGTGTGTGTGTGTGTGAAGCACCTGTCTATTTCACACCCTTTTTTTTACTTTTTGGCTGAAACTCGTATCTTTCCCTATAAAAATACTTTTAGTTTCAAATTTGAAAAAAATGTGGTGGGGTTAGTGGTTATATATGCAATGGGTCATCAATACATAACACTACCACTATGTCTGACTCCTTCATTATTGGCCTGGGGTGGTGGATCAACTTGCCCCTATGCTCAACTTACCCAGCCTTCCCCTATAGTCTTCCCACTAATATTCAAAGCTGTTGAAGCAACATTGATAAAATGTATCATTGGCCGCAGTGTAACTTTATCCTTTTTTATTTATTATTTTCCTTAATTGACTTGACAGAGAGGCGCACCATGGTAAATATTATCAGGACAGCCCCGTCTTCTTTGGTGACGATCCCTACGATGATGTCTCGTCTTATTACTCAATCGATCGCCGTGAGTTCGCGGTCGGTCGAGCCGTGCAAAGGCTGACAAGAGATCGAGAACGAGGTGGAATGGTAAGTTTCTTTGGAAAAACTGCTGGAAAAGGGCTGAAACCTCTGATAGCGAGGGTGAATCAATATTGATACCTTACGATAAACCAGCCATGAAATTTTTTGTGGGTATAGGTTTGGTCTTGAAAATAAAAATAAAAGGCATGTTGTTCCACGAGGCAGTGGCGTAATTAGCCAAACATTTTTAGGGGTGGGCTCAGCGTGGCGTATATGTGGGAGCATTGGCGGCGGAAGCCAAAAAATTAAGGGGGTCCACCTGAAATTTTGGGATTGACACAGGTAAAAAAAATTGACAAGCAAAAAAAAAAGAAGGTTATCAACCAAAATTTTAGGGGGGACCACCACAAAACATTTTTGACAAGCAAAAAAAAAAATGTTATCAACAGAAATTTTAGGGGGGTCCGTCCCCCCCCCCCCCTCACCTCAAAATTAGGGCCGCTTCCGCCGCCTATGTGTGGGAGAATTTAGGCCTACAAAATAATCGCGAACGGGTGAAAACTTCGAGTTTCAAAATAGATATATGAATTTGTTATAGGTTTTGACATGAAATTCAACAAGAATATCACCATTTACCTTTTCTTTCTCTTAATTTCTCGTTCTCACTGGGTCACGGAACTTTTTTTTGGGGGGGGAGCCAAGCGCCCCAATCGGTACCCAAATGCCATGTAGCCCCATGCCAACATGATTACTAGAATTCATCAATGAATAGGCCATAGATTTTTGGTAGACTAAATATAAGCCCCCCCCCCCCCCACACCCACCATCACTTTCCATTTCTTTTGGGGGTCGAATTAGAACAAAATATATTTGGAGGATTTGAATGACGGCCTACTTGTTGTATACATGTGATATTTTTTAATATTTAACAGGGACAAATATAAACATTTATTATACTAGAAAAAGAGTCGGTGTTTTAAAAGGCTATTCGTAAATTTAAGAAAGCCACTCTCTGTTAACACTGGTGACCTTTTACTAAGAGGTGAACCAACATCCAATCAAAGACTTGTTGTATATTGTTTATTATAGGAAAGGATCACCAGCTCCTGGTAAAGTCGCTCTTAACTTACATTTTTTCTTTTTCTTTTATGAAACAACCATTTAGAATGGCGAATGAAATTTAAATAATAACTGCAACATTTCGTCTGATTCATTTAATCATCTGATTTTTTCCCCCTTTTAGTATCAAGATTTCCAGACACCATACATGGTTGATGGTGGAGAAAACGTAAGTTCATTTCTTAATTGCATATTAATTCATGGTGATAATGCTGAAAAAAGTCATTTAAGGGGAAAGTTCGCCCTGACCTAAGGTTTCTTGTAAAAAAATATAGCAGAAAATGAAAGAAAAAATAGATTGGTGAAGGTTTGATTAAAATCCGTCAATGATTAAACAAGTGTGTTTTATATGTAGTTTTTTATTTTTTATTTGTGATGTCATATTAAAAATGAAAAATGTTTTTCATCTTACCTTCAGTATATCAACTGAGTCTTTTGCCATTCTGTTCATCAACATTTCGTCTAACAACCATTTGGTCTAATCATCACTTCGTATAATCACCAGTTCGTCTTTACCATTTGGTTAAAATCTCTTCCTTACAGTCATGTACATGTTCCCCTTTTTAATTCATTTTCACAATTTCTTTTATTCCGTGCTTCATCTTGTTTTTTTTTCTTTCTAATTTTCTTGCCCATTAGGAGGGTTATATTGAACGAAACCCGATCTACTACTAAAGATATCTGCAAACTTTGTATCATCTCTTCGAAGCTTCAAGGGGAACCTTTTTCAAAGGAGATTCAATCCAACAGTGAGGTTCCTTAAGCCTATAACTGTTGGTCTTAATACCGCCGCCATCAATTTCAAGCTTAACCGCTCACGATGGTGGTTCTTCTGCGTTCAGTAATTAACGTTTATCTTACTAAAGAGTGAGGATAATGCTCTTATCATTGTTTTGTAAAAATATGTATTTTTGCTTTATTATCTATTGAGGATTATTTTGTATATGTAAACACATATGATAACATGTATTGCATTATTTTCAACGTACTAAAAAATACACAGAGTGCTAAATACAGAGTGCAAAATGTGCTAACAGATTACATTTAATTTTAATCTTCGTTTAAAAAAAAAGAGTTATTTGGAAGGCGTACTCGTGTTTAATGTCTTAGTATGATGAAACATGTAGAAAGTAGCAAAAATATGTTGATCTAGTAAACATTTATTTAAACTCTACGTGATACAAATGTTGGAATGTTGGTCTTAGATAACAGAAACTAGGAAGAATTTTTTGATTTATTATGGCGGTGTTTGTGTAGATGTAATGAAATATTTGACTGTAATAGCTACATCTTATTATTAAAATCTTGAGAAGTGAACTTCATAGACTCGTTACAAATTTAATTTGTAGTTGATCGCAAAACTAGTTATATTAGGAATAGTAGTTTTGAAATTATTTATTAACCCACTACAGTGGGGTTTTATTGACACAGCTTCAAGCTTCAGTGTCGATTGTTGACCCGTTTTAGTCGGTCATTTAGATGTTGATCCTGTAATCGCATGAATAATATGAATATTTTCTTTTTTTTTCAATTTCAATTTATTTATTTTCATTTTCAACAGAAGAACACAGTAATGTGGTCAATATAGTTACAATGAACTTATACATTTCATTTATATATTTCATTTATATATATATATATATATATATTTTATTTATATATTTTCATTTTCAACAGAAGAACACAGTAATGTGGTCAAAATAGTTAACAATGAACTTATACAGACAAAATAAATTCAGGCATGTACAGTATATGATATTTATCTATAAGTAGAAGTAAAACAAAACAGATAAGCAAAATTTCATAACCATTATAAAATAAAATTCTGAGAAAATGGAGGGATCCACTAAAAAGCAGTGCTTGTATTGTGTGGACCCCTCTAAATAATTATTTTAGAATTGATCTTAGAATATGAAATATAGAATCATGAATTATGAATATGGAATTATGATGCGACTTTCGAGCGTATCTAAAATACAAGAGTGTCATTATAATATCGTGCTGCAAGGTCATTAAAAAGAATAAACTTTTGATCACGACACAATGGAAAATTTACCCCGATATTGACATTTTAAATATCTTTAACCTCAAAGTTCAGATTTTCAATATCCCCCTACCAACGCAGAAGATGTCTAACGATCATGCTGTGAAATTGTTTAAAGACTGTACTCAAATTTGTTTAATTAGATTATCTCCATTTTTTTGAAGTGGTAAATCAGGATCCCGTAACACAAAGGTTAGTAATTAATCGTACGCTTGATTTTCATGATTGATTGTACATTGTAGCCAATGGAATCAATCGTAGAAACAATATTCTACGATCATTGCGAAGTTTTGTGTTACTGGCCCCTGATCATGTGGATTAAAAAAAAATCATTATTCTATATAGGTAGGCTTGTTTTTCATAGATTGTACTTTTCTAATTTATCATGAATCATGAATTTTCCAAAATCATGGATTTTTTTTAATTTGTAAAAGATTGTGCCATTCAGCCTCTGGCTTTAAAGGTCAAGTCCACCTCAGAAAAAAGTTGATTTGAATCAATAGAGAAAAAGCAGACAAGCACAATGCTGAAAATTTCATCAAAATCGGATGTAAAGTAAGAAAGTTGTGACATTTAAAAGTTTCGCTTATTTTTAACAAAATAGTTATATGAACGAGCCAGTAACATCCAAATGCGAGAGTCGATGATGTCACTCACTCACTCACTATTTCTTTTGATTTTTGGTGTTTGGATTATACAATATTTAATTTTTACGAATTTGATGATTAGGACCTCCTTGCCTGAAGCACAAAATGTTAAAATAATGGAATTCCACGTGTTCAGGGAGGAATGAAACTTCATTTCACATGACAATCACGAGAAAATCAAAATATTTCATATTACATATAATAAAATACAAAATAAATAGTGAGTGAATGAGTGATGTCATCAGTTCCCTCATTTGCATACCGACCGAGATGTGCATATATCTGTTTTGTGAAATGAAGCGAAACTTTAAAATGTCATAACTTTCTTATTTTACATCCGATTTCGATGAAATTTTCGGTGTTATGCTTATTAAATTTTCCTCTTTATTCAAATCAAGTTTTTGCTGGGGTGGACTTGTCCTTTAAATATTCTTTTGCTAGCCCATTTCTTCCTCTTGCTTGTAACTTTACATAAATCAAAACGTTTTGAATCTTCAATTGCAAGGGTTTATGCTATTGGACAGGCTTGCAGACAACTATTGACAACCTGCACAAGTTTCGTTACCTGGTAGAACTCCAATCAGCTTTACTCGGTATGTCATCAACTTTGCAGAAGTCCAGTGGGGCCCGTTTCATGAAAATTTTTACAATAACAGATTTGCAATAACAGTTAAAAGCTACTGAAATCCTTCAATCTGATTGGCTGGTAATAGATTTGTTATAGAAATTGTGCATTTGTTATTATAACGATTCTTTATGAAACGGGACTCAGGGCATGTTTCATAAAGAGTTACAAAGAGTAACAACCATCGTAACTTTGCCATTATGGGAATTACAATGAAATCCTTGATTTTGATTGGCTGCTGAGTCATGTTGACACGGTAGTTGCCATAATTGCAAAGTCACACGAGTTGCAACTGTTCATGAAATGGGTGCAAGTTAAAAAATGGGTGATTAAAAGCTCGGTGTTGTTGTCAGGAGCACAATTTTAATTGCCTTTCGGAGCCTTTACACCCGATCAGATTTTTCACAAATATTACCACAATCGCTTGATTGCTATTCATCCCAGGACCGGGTGTATTTTCGGCTTTGGTGCTACACCAAAACCAAAGGGTAAACACCAAACATGAAATACCCAATGACAAGACCCGCTATCATTCCTGTTCCATCTTGAATTTCACTCACTTTCCTGTTAAGGTAGATACTAATCTACAAATCAAATTTATGAGCTATCATACCAGTGTATTTTTGTTTTGTAGTAGTTTTGTAATTAATGAATTGTTAATCGATATAATTTGTAATCTATATTTTCTTTCAAGATATGCTTTTAGGTAATTTGGTTAGTCGAGCTGGCACTCGAATTTAGTGGCTGTCACATCGGTATTTATTTTGCTTGGTTTTTTTTATTTATCAAACGTGATTTGATGTAATTTCCAATCTCTTATCATTTTTCTAGGAATAGCCTATTATACAGTGCGTCCAAGAAAAAAAGGAAACCAGGATTACCATGTCTTTTTCCTAATTAATTATATTTCATTTACATAGTCATATAATTCAATTATTCCTCTTTATTTTGATGCCTGACTTGAGACGAACACTTCACGCATTAAATGAGCAAGACGAGTTTGAAATGTTCAATGTTTCAACCAGGTTGCGCAGAAAAATGGGACAAGATTGGTTCTCGATACGACGGCCGTGCTTATTTGATGATTGGCTCATTAGCATTTCTTTTGTATTCTTTGTTAAGATTCTCTCGCTGATCCCTGAAATAGTGGATTCAGCTTCACGCGTGAGTTTATGCGCAAATCGTTTCTGATATGCCTCAATATTTAATGTGTGTAATTTGCCATGCGTGAACGATATGCTAAGCTGTTCGTTTCAAATTCGAAATGAAACTCCACTCTTGCCACGAGTATCATATTTATAGGAAAAAACATGTTTAACAATTTTGAAATCTTTCTCTGAAAACAGGTTTCCTTTTTTTGTGGGACGCACTGTATATTACAGCTGCAAATCGATTTTTCAGCTATCACAACAGTATCTAATTTTTTTTGTTATTAATCTTTTTGTCAGCTGCTCTATTTCGTCTTTTTTATTCAAGAAAATAAACTTTGTATCTAAAATAGATGATTTATCTGAGCTTCATTGAAAACATCCAACCCTCAATTTAACGATTGGATATTCAATTCTTACATTTTAGGGAGTCTTGATACCTCAGTCACATTTCCCCTACGTCGGCCGTACAGCGAGTCGAAAACAGTCAGTTTTTTTTTCATTTTATTCAAACCACATATATGTTACTGGTACAAAAAATGTTAAAACGGCCGTTTTCTACTCGCCGTGGCGCCGCCGTAGGGGTAATATGAATGAGGTATTAGGATACGCAATCCCTGTTTAGATTTTTGGAAATTTGACTTCTGTTGCCCCCAAAAAACGTATAAAGGCCTGTTAGGATGTATCTTTAGATATTTGATGCAGTTGGTTGCTAATTGAACAGATACACCTTGATCTACACATGCACTTGCACATAAAAATATTTTGGTCAGATACATGGATCTCAGAAAATGTGTGGCAAAAGTAACTTAACTAGAGAGCAGGGTTGGGCTCAATTACTTTCTTCAATTACAGTTACCTTATTGAAGAAATGTTCAATTACAATTACTTTTCAATAAATTACATCTTTTCAATTACAGTTCCCGATTACAATTTCAATTACTTTCTATAAAAGTCATAAATGAAATAAATTTATACTCTGTATGTACTAGCACAACCTATTTCAACATAAGGTATAATTATGTTAAAGAGCACAGATTCTGCCTATTACAGTTTTGATGCTGAAAAAGGTCATGAAATCAAATCATAAATAAGTTTATTGTAAAGTAATTGAATGTAATCAAAAGTAATTGACAGTAAATGAAGTCAGTTACATTATTTTTCAATTACAATTACTTTCCCTTTCAAAATTTCAATTACTCAAAAAATGTAATTACGTAATTGATCAATTACCTTATAATTGAGCCCAACCCTGCTTTAGAGGTTCCATTACAGTATAATGACCCCAAGAGTGATCACCCAGAGGAAAATAAAAGGCGGGCCTCCTGCAGGCACTGACACTGATTGAAACTATGATCAACAAGTGTGTCTCCAAGCAAAGACTAGCACATACAAAACTTGCTGTTTCAATTCCTGAGCGAGAGGGCCTTCAGTACACAAGGCATGAGTAGGCTGTACATTCAGACCCGTAACTTGAGTGAAGGGTTTGCCCAGCAGACTAGGCCTCCTTCCATTGATTATCAAAGTCTGTGGTTTAATTGTGGTCTGTGGGCGCGTCGTGGTCTAGTGGTTCTGACTCTCGCCTTTCAGAGGATTGTGGGTTCGAATCCTAGCCATGGTGTGTTTTCCTTCAGCAAGAAATTTATCCACACTGTACTGCATTTGACCCAGGTGAGGTGAATGGGTACCCGGCAGGATTATTTCCTTGAATGCACCGAGCGCTGGTGATGGTAGCTCGAGGTAAAGCCGGGGTAGTAATAGCAGCGCTTTGTATCCTCAGGCAAAAAGCGCTTTATAAATCTAGCTATTATTATTATTATTATTATTAATTTTGATGTTATCAGAAAACACTTTCAAGTCTGTTTTCTGCCACTTTCTATTTGCTCCCCTTTCATGCACCCAAATGAATGAGACACCAGGGACAGGTGCCTCCTTGCCACCGAGCACTAGCGTACAGTTGTGGATGGACTTGGGGACTCCGCCCCCCCCCCCCAATAAAGTTCCACCACCAAGAAAAGGAAAGGAAATGGGTAAAATATGTGTTTAACGTTATGCCAAAATCTATCACAAAATTAGAATAAATTTTTGGCTCATTCCATCACTACCAACTCTATACAAATTTATAAGGGACGGCAGTCTCTATAGAGTTATTCAATTATTTAATTCCTTACCAGGTAATGCCTGTCAACTGAATCAGTTCTCTTTGTTCATGAAATCAGTTAATTCCATCGACTTCTAACTCATCTGCCAAGAGGGGGGGGGCTATGGAATTTCAAAAAAATTTCTTCGCACTTCGGTTTTATGTAGTCTTACTTATCATTGTTTTTCATTTTAATATGTATATCATGTATGTTTTTTTAAGGTGTTACTGTAATACTTTAAAATATTTTTATTGTCTCACTTTTACGTTTTTTAATGTTCACAAACTTGCTGAAAAGCAGTCGGTCATGACTGATTGCAAGTTTTACTGTGAATAAATACAATACAATACAATACAATAAAATAGATATGTCACTTAAAGAAATATACATGCCTACTTTGTGAAAAACTAAGTTCCTGCTAAAACTATATCAATCAAGACGCTGCTACAAATGTACACAAAACAAGGTGATATGACAGAATAGTATCTTTATTAATGGTTTATTTTTAGAGTGGCTCGATTTCACAAACACAGGCCACTAAAATGTTTTAAATTAATTCTTGCCTCTTTGTGTTAAACACAACATTAGAAAAAAGCTAACATCCATATGTAAGTGTGAAAAAAGCTTCAATCTCAATTAAAAAAAGGTAATATGGGCTCTGCGAACATAACATTTTACATTACTTTTTAATGGTTGCATTATTGGTCGAGTCCATCAAGTGCTTAAAAGAGATTTTGGTTCTAAGAGACTACTGTGGTAACGACGTGATGTGTTTAGTATGGTGTCCACCCTGGTTTATCTACTAGCTTAATCAAGCCGATGCTGTAATAGGGTGTTTATCTTGAGTATTTGTAGGTGTAAACTTGCTCATCATCAATCTAGTGTCCTGCCTTGTGATAAGTGGTGTAAATATCAGGTTCCCTATTAAGCCTATTAACTGCTATATCAATCTGGTGCTAACACCGTAGGCTTTGCTGTGTCAATCCAGCCCCATAGGGTGTATACATTTGGTGCTTGCAGTTATGGTCTAGTGTACCAAATAAGATTAGGAGTTAATTCGGTGCAGCCAAGTATACTGTATCAATCAGGTGTTATCGGATGTGCTCCAATGAATCCAGTGCTAGCAATTGCACTGTATATCAGTCCACTCCAAGTGCAATAATCATATGCAATCAGGTGCTAACATCTAATTTCCAGTGTTTGTTTGGTATCTATCCAATGCTAGGACACTTGTCCACATGTATAAATCTGGTGTTAACAGGGAGGTTCCAGTGTATCAATCAGGTGCTAGCAGGTAGGTTCCGGTGTATTCATCCTTGTCGAGTCTTTCAGTCCACTGTCACACATGTCTTCCCATGTTTCCACGTGAACAGATCCACCTGAAACAATAATATATTATTATTATCATTATTGTTATACATATTATTATATTTATATGATTATTCTAATTGTTATGAGTACTTATACTGCAATTACCCAATTAGGCCCGAATCGCTTACAATGAATTGCTTGTCTGGAATTATATAATTTTAAAAACTACCAACTATAAAAGAGGTGGGTTTTATAATGCCTCTCTGAAAATGCCTTTCTAGAATATGACAGATCTCAATGTATTCAATATTACATCAATTCATCCCAGGCTATCAAAGGCCATGGCAGACCTGCCAACCTCTGGGAATGAAAAACTGTATTCTGTGAAAAAAAAAACTATTTTCCAAAAAAAGTGTATTTCATAATAAAATGCTTGGCGCACTCGCTCATCGCGGCGCTCAAGCTGCATGCAATCTAAAATGCGCACTGCTCTTGCAGATGAAAAAAAAAAACATTGAAACATGTGTATCTTCACCCTGGTTTTAACAAAATTATTTTAAAAAAAGTTACCTGAAATTACATTGATCTAATAACCATATTTGTGTACATTTTATGAAATAGAGACATATAGAGATGATTTTTCTCAATAGATTACGATTTTTTTTTTTTTTAAACATACTTTTTAAAGAAAAACGAACTGCCGTATTTTGGTTGCAAAAACGTACTTAATATGCCTAAAACGTACTGGTTGGCAGGTCTGCCATGGCAGTTGAGGCACTGTTTACTGACCTCAATGCCTTTCCCATTGGCCATGCAGATTTGTTGTCCTTTTTTTTTTAGCCATCTGTGTTGTAATACAGATATATGCCCTAACGACATGATGGAAAAGCAACCTTGCCCACGAAATAGTGAAGGCCTGATATTTTTGTCTTCGGTATTGGTTGATCTTTCAACATAGTTTGCATTTGACACTATCATTTCAACAAGTCATCATCTTTTACCTTTTAAAAAGCATTTTTTTTTTTTTTTTTTTTTTTTTTTCATTAATTGTAATAACATTTGTGAAAACAGCCAAGTTAAACAAAAGTTAAACTGAAAATTGCCCCAAAAAACAAATTGTCAATATAAAATTTTCAAAATATGTTGCATAAAAGTTACTCTTATGGTAACCTTGGCTTTCAATGGTAACTACCATGGTAACAATTCTCAACAGCCAATCAAATTCAAGGATTCCATGCAAGTTACCACTGGATGTGAAAGTGCCCATAGTAGTAACTTCTATGCAACAGTGCCATGGGATGGGGCTTAATTTAGAGCCACAGCTCCCCCCCCCCCCACACACAAACACACACACAATCAAAGTGTCAAAACCTACCAATGTTGACGATCTTTAGAAGCCTTGAATAGATGTCATGTTTCGGGAATGGGTCGACAGCCACGGCTATGAAGAGTTGTTCATACTCAATATCCTCAGAAGCACGGTACTCCTTGTCCTGCAGACTGATGATCTCTACCGATCGGACGCCATGGTGGGGGATCTCGTAGAACTTGACAAAACCAGCAGAACCTGCAATATATGATGTGAATTCAGTTCCATTTATGTACCGATTTGATTTATTTTGCATTAATTAAACAGGGTACCTTATACTCAATTACAGTACTGTTATACCAGGGGACCCTGCAAAGGAGTGTGGGTGAGGGTGCAGATGTTTGTGGGTGATGAGAGTATGGCGAGTAGGTGGTTCAGGGTGACTGTGAGGTTTGTGAGTGAGAGTAAGATGTAGAATGAGGATGAGTGTGAGTGTGTGGGGCAGGGTGAATGTGAGAGGGTGAGAATGTGGGTGAGGGTGCTTGAGGTTTGTGTGTGAGGGTAACTATAAAGTGTGTGGGTGGGTGTAGAGGTGATGTGTGGACTCAGGTAAGTGTGAGCTTTGCGTTTGTGTGAAGGTGAGAAAGAGGACAGGAATGTGGGTGAGGGTTCCTAACATTTGTGTGTGAGGTTAACTATAATGTTTGTGGGTGAGTGTTAAGGTGATAATTTGGATGAGGGTGACTGCAAGCTTTGTGGGTGTGAGAATGAGAGTGGGGATGAAAATGTGGGTGATGGTGCTTGAGGTTTGTGTGTGAGGGCCGGGTAACTATAAAGTTTGTGGGTGAGTGTTAAGGTGATATGTGGATTCAGGTGACTGAGCTTTGTGTGTAAAGGTGAAAAAGAGGAAATGAATATGGGTGAGGGTGCCCGACATTTGTGGGTGAAGGCAACTATGTTTGTGGGTGAGTGTATAGGTGATAATGTGGATGAGGGTGACTGTGAGAATGAGGATAAAAACTTGGTTAGGTTTATGTGTGAGGGTAACTATAAAGTTTGCAGGTGAGTGTAGAGGTGATAATGTGGATGAGGCCGACTGTGAGGTTTATGAGTGTGAGAATGATAATGAGGATGAAAAAGTGGGTGAGTGTAAAGGGGATAATGTGGAGGAATGTGAAAGTGCTTTGTGAGTGTGAGAATGAGGAAGAGAATGTGGGTGAGTATTAGGGTGATAATGAAGGTGTGGGTGACTGTAAGCTTTGTGAGTGTGAGATTGAGAATGAGGAAGAGAATGTGGGTGAGTATTAAGGTGATAATGAAGGTGTGGGTGAGTGTAAGCTTTGTGAGTGTGAGATTGAGAATGAGGAAGAGAATGTGGGTGAGTATTAAGGTGATAATGAAGGTGTGGGTGACTAAGCTTTGTGAGTGTGAGTTTTAGAATGAGGACGAGAATGTGGGTGAGTATTAGGGTGATAATGAAGGGGTGTGGGTGACTGTAAGCTTTGTGAGTGTGAGATTGAGAATGAGGAAGAGAATGTGGGTGAGTATTAAGGTGATAATGAAGGTGTGGGTGAGTGTAAGCTTTGTGAGTGTGAGATTGAGAATGAGGAAGAGAATGTGGGTGAGTATTAGGGTGATAATGAAGGTGTGGGTGACTGTAAGCTTTGTGAGTGTGAGATTGAGAATGAGGAAGAGAATGTGGGTGAGTATTAAGGTGATAATGAAGGTGTGGGTGAGTGTAAGCTTTGTGAGTGTGAGATTGAGAATGAGGACGAGAATGTGGGTGAGTATTAGGGTGATAATGAAGGTGTGGGTGACTGTAAGCTTTGTGAGTGTGAGATTGAGAATGAGGAAGAGAATGTGGGTGAGTATTAAGGTGATAATGAAGGTGTAGGTGACTAAGCTTTGTGAGTGTGAGTTTGAGAATGAGGACGAGAATGTGGGTGAGTATTAAGGTGATAATGAAGGTGTGGGTGACTGTAAGCTTTGTGAGTGTGAGATTGAGAATGAGGAAGAGAATGTGGGTGAGTATTAAGGTGATAATGAAGGTGTGGGTGATTGTATGCTTTGTGAGTGTGAGATTGAGAATGAGGAAAAGAATGTGGGTGAGTATTAAGGTGATAATGAAGGTGTGGGTGACTGTAAGCTTTGTGAGTGTGAGATTGAGAATGAGGAAGAGAATGTGGGTGAGTATTAAGGTGATAATGAAGGTGTGGGTGACTGTAAGCTTTGTGAGTGTGAGATTGAGAATGAGGAAGAGAATGTGGGTGAGTATTAAGGTGATAATGAAGGAGTTGGTGACTGTAAGCTTTGTGAGTGTGAGATTGAGAATGAGGACGAGAATTTGAGTGAGGTGGGTGAAGGTGACTGTGAAGTTTGTGCGTGAGTGTAAAGGTAATAATGTGGATGAGGGTTACTGTGGGCTTTGAGGGAGTGAGTGAGGGTGTTTGAGAACAAGAATGAGGGTGAGGTTGACTAAGAGGTTTGTGTATAAGGGTGGCTAAGGTTTGTGGGTGTGAATGAGGATGGGAGTGACCGAGGTTTGTGGGTGAGTGTAAATATGATACACCTGTATGTGGATGCAGGTGGCTGTGAGCTTTGTGGGTGTGAGAATGAGGACAATAATGTGGGTGAGATGACTGAGGTTTGTGTGTGAGGGTGACTTAAAGGTTTGTGGGTGAGTGTAAAAATGATAATATGGAAGAGGGCAACTGAGCTCTGTGGGTGTGAATTTGGACAAGAATGTGGGTGTGAATTTGGACAAGAATGTGGGTGAGGTAAGTGTGAGGTTTATGTGTGAGGGTGACTGTAAGGTTTGTGGGTGAGTAGTAAAGGTAATATGGATCAGTGTGATTGTGAGCTTTGTGGATGTGAGATTGAGAATGTGGGTTAGTGAGGTTACTGTGAATTTTGTGTGCGAGGATAGCTATAAATTTTGCAGGCAAGTGTAATTGTGATAATGTAGACGATGGTGACTTTGATCTTTGAGGGTGTGTGGGTGAGAACGGTTGATTTAGGGAAACAGCCTACCTTCGTATCTGAATAGGTCAATTGAGTGGTATTCCTGCACAACACACATGTACAAAAAATTTCCTTCAATGAAAACATCAACGTCTCCAGGCGCGACAACAGGTAACGTCCACATCATATCAAAACGACCATCTTCGTCATTCCATGTAAAAACCTGTAAAGAAAAGGTCAATCCACGAACTGAGATGGTATGATATTACAGGAAATCAAGAAGACACTTCACGGTCATTGTCCAAGAATTAGCGCAACATCCCACCATAAACACAAAGGCATGTATTAAACCTGGTTTAAATTTGACCATGGTCTAACTAAGCACTAAAAGTTTTAGAAGCTGAAAATGTTAGTTTGTTTAAATTAATTATTTCTTATGTTTATTTTGCTCTTACCTCATGCATTATTGGTGAAAAATATTTTTTTAGTTATTTCCTAAAATCATTAAATGACTTTAGTGTCAAATGAGCTAATCAAGTGATCCTGTCCTGTTATAGAAATGCCACTGTTAGCTTCCCATAGCCCAACCATAATTTAAGACCAGAGTTTCAATTAAACCACAGCTCAAAAATACAAACACAAGTTATAAGATCAAGTGATAACGTTGAGTCATATGGAATGAAAAAAGTTTTGGCAAGATATTTCATAGAATTTAATTGAGGTTTAATAAAAAAAAAGTGTAACAAGTTGCCCATACACACTATATATTAATGATCAATGGTCTTTCAAATCAAAATTTGGTGAAGGTGCATCTCCAAGCGTAAAAAGATATATTCCTTGAATGCTTGAGCGCCTAGGCAGCCAAGCTAAAGCCGGGGTAATAATAACAGCAGGGTCCAATGGGAGAACAGTTTTCGGAACTGGAAGTGGCTACCCTGGGCAAATATGCTGTTATGATTGTTATTATTATCTTTCCCGGAAATATGTGAAGTAATGTGCACACATGTTGAATGACAATAAACATGGTAAACATCTCTCAAACAAATCCAACATTACCATGTCATAAAGAAATGAATAAATAACACTCCATGTAGACACTGGTAGTAGAGTCATGGTAAATTAAGTTCAAACTGCAATCAGTGCAATGTTTTAATTCTTTTTCAATAGAGATGTGTGAACATTTACCCGAACTTGCACTTCAAAGGTGGCATCTACATCACTAACGCTGATGTGGTCGGCCAGGGCGAATCCTTGAGAATTCATGTAGTTGAAACTTGTGACAACCCTCGCATGCTCAGATTCAACCATCTGGAATAGTTCAAATTTCTATATAAAGAAAAAAAACAGAGAAAAAAAATTAAAAGTCAAATTTGTCTCAGGTGGCCACCTGTTTTTAGTGGTCACTAAACTGGCCCCTTAACCCTAACAGTACTGGGCTATTTGAGATGTATCGAGGACTGGGGTCCATGATGGCCCCCCTTCTGATCTCGGCCGCCATTTGCACGATTGCTCTGAAATTTGTCTCAAAAGTTGCGCGAGATTTCAAAATAAAATTCATAAAATTTTGCAGCGCTATCTTCTTACATTTCTGAAATATTGCGCGAAGCGTCGAGGGGGTGCCATGATGGCCCCCCAGTCCTTTTAGGGTTAAGTGGCCACAATAGTGGCCTCCCAGTTGCAAAGAACTGTTGCATAGAACCTGTCAATAAAGGCCACCTGTCTACATTTTTTAAATGTTTCCCTTTGGACCTTTGGTGGCCTAAATGGACAGATTTGACAGTATCAATAAGCTGCATCATGCTCATGATCACCAGGGGCCCATTACACAACGCTTAGCAATCATCAAAAACCATTTTTCTCAGGTTGACTGCACTGAGCACAATGTACAATTAATCGTGAAAATCATCAAACACACAATTCATCACTAACCTTTGTATTATGAGTGATCTGCACTTTTCAACTACCCCCATCTACCGTGATTCTAAAACAATGTCATTATTCATTAAAAATCATAATCCCTCGTCACAGGCTGTACCAAAACACAACCTCCCATGAATACAACAACACAAGAGGACAAACTTCATATTTGCACCCGCGCATGGTGACCAGCAACTCCTCAGGCAAAAATCAAAGAGGATGTAAAACATGAGTGTTGAGGATGATGATGCTATCAATGTTAACTTAAATAATGATCACAAAAATACAACGGTGCTTGTATAGCGCATATCACTGCTCATAGGCGTCTTTATGCGCTTAATAGGAAAATAGATAAAGAAAGAGGAATGGATTAGAGCTATTATGTAAACTGTCTCAATCAAATGGAATACGTGGTTTACTTTGGGAACTATTTAATAATTATCTATCACATCGTTTTCAGTTTGTATCAAGTTGTAAAAATAATTCATATTTGGAACCGATTCGATGCGGAGTACCCAAAGGATCTATTCTGGGTCCCTTACTGTTTATGTTATATATTAATGATATTTACAATTCATCTAAACTATTACATTTCATTTTATATGCTGACGATACCAGTGTGTTCATGTCTCATCACAATATTGTTTCTTTGCAGGATAATTTTAATAATGAATTAGAAAAACTAAATAACTGGTTGATTAATAATCGATTAGTTTTAAACATTACTAAGACAAAATTTATGATATTTACAAAGAAGAAAATTGAGAAAGATAGAGTAAAAATAAGATTCAACAATTCAATTATAAAATGCGTTTCATATTTTAAATTTTTAGGAGTTTATATAGATGATAAATTCTCATTGCATGGACACATTGGTGTCATTTGTAATCGTGTTTCTAAAGTTGTGTGGGTATTTTATATAGATTAAAACATTTTCCGCAATATACTTTGATTATATTATATTATGCTTTAATTTTCTCACATATTAATTACTGCAATATTGTTTGGTCTAACTCCGCTGATTGTTTTATTAAAAGATTATATATACTTCAGAAAAAAGCTGTGAGGATAATTTGTAATAGCTCTTATAATGCCCATAGTACCTTGCCACTTTTTCACAATCTTCATCTATACATGTACTTTGTCTGATTTAAATAGGTTTAACATCGCAATATTTATGTATCTTTGTTCCAAATCACTTATTCCTGATTCCATTATGTCAAAATTTTGCCTCAATTTTTCGATTCATCAACATAATACCCGCAGTCTGTTCGATTATCACTTACCACAAGTACATACCTCTTGTTTCTCATAGTTCAATTTATTTAAGGACCTATTCTTTGGAATAATTTACCATATTCTATCAAAACATGCCGAACCCTCAATTCATTTAAATGTTATATCAAATTACATCTTTTAAGTTTGTATTTTTAAAAGAGCACGACGACAGCCTAGTACTGCTGCTTGGGAAACCTACAGAAGATTCAAGAATCATGTGGCTAAGCTAGTTCACAGGGCTCATTCTGACTACGTGAACAACATCATTGGAACCAGTCTTGTTGAGAACCCCAAATCCTTTTGGTCATACATCAAAAGCTGCCGCTCCGAATTCCTTGGAATACCATCTCTACGCACAACTACCAAGATGTGTGCTACAGCCAAAGAAAAGGCAGAGGCCCTCAATGACCACTTTCAGTCAACGTTCACTCTAGAAAATAGTCAAACATTGCCATCTAAAGAAAACTCTCAATCCCCACCAATAGGGCACCTACATTTCCATAGGACTGGTGTGGAAAAGCAGTTGAGACAGCTGAATCCATCCAAAGCATGTGGTCCAGATGAAATCCCACCGAGACTCCTGAAACTTGTATCCCAAGAAATATCTCCTGCCCTCTCTTTCTTGTACCAACAGAGCTATAACTCTGGTGTTACCCCATCACACTGGAGACAAGCGCTTGTTGCCCCTGTGTACACAAGTCAGGTGACAAGAGTGAACCTTCACAGTATCGCCCTATTTCACTCACATGTATATGCTGTAAAATCATGGAGCATGTTGTCCTTAGTCATGTCTCAAAGCACCTTGTATCTAATAATATCCTGACAGATGCACAGCATGGATTCCGACAAGGACTCTCCACGGTCACCCAACTAACGTCAGCAATTGATGACTGGACCTCTGTCATCCAGAAGCGAGGACAAGTTGATGCTGTCTTTTTGGATTTCCAGAAGGCTTTTGACAGAGTACCTCACCAACGGTTACACTCAAAGCTTCTGTATTATGGCATCACAGGCGATACGCTCAACTGGATCATGTCATTCCTTACCAACAGACGACAAGCTGTGGTAGTTGATGGAACCAAGTCACAATGGAAAAGTGTCACTTCTGGAGTGCCGCAAGGCTCTGTTATCGGCCCGACTCTCTTTCTATTATTCATAAATGACATCCAAGATCAGATAAGGTCAAGTATGAGGCTATTTGCTGATGACTGTGTAATTTATAGAGAGATTTCCAAAAGTACGGACCATCACATTCTTCAACAGGATCTCCAGCAACTATCCAATTGGTCTTCAACCTGGTTGATGAATTTCAATGTGAAGAAGTGTGCAGTTCTATCAATAACTCGAAAACGTGTGCCTGGCTTCTATGATTACTCTCTCTGCAATGATCTTATACCAAGAGCAAGTGAATACAAATACCTAGGTGTGACGATCACTGCTGATTTACGTTGGAATAAGCATTGCCAGAACATCAGACACAAAGCAAGTTGTACTTTAGGACTTATCCGAAGGACCCTGTCACCATGTACTAAAGAGGTGAAAGCCAGAGCCTACACTGCATTGGTCCGTCCACAATTGGAATATGCATCAGAGGTATGGAACCCGCATTCAGCTACAATTGTTAGCTCAATTGAAAAAGTGCAAAGATCAGCTGCTCGCTTTGTACACGGTGACTACAGTCCCTCAACATCTTCCTCAGCCCTTGTGTCTGCACTCGGATGGGATAGTCTCTATACACGCCGTCTTCTTGCTCAGTGTACCCTCTTCCATAAAATTCATCATCATCTGGTTGCTGTACCTTTTCCTCCTACCATTGGTCCTGCCACATATATTGGACGACATGACCACAGCCTTAAATATGCTATACCAAAAGCAACCACAGATGCATACAAGTTCTCTTTCTTCCCACGTACTATCAAAATTTGGAATCACCTACCAGGACCTGTTGTAATGGGAACAAACCCAGCTGTATTTAGAGAGGCTGCGCTGCCATTCATCCGCGTGATGCAGCCTCCTGTTGGGTCTCTTATGCTGTAAACCAAGAGGCAGTTTTTACTTGCACGGTGCACATTCACTTTTAATGTATATAAGTGAAATTTCAAATTACTTCACCATGGCACCTCGCACTGATACACAGAATGTTTTCATCCCGGGATAGCTTTGAAGCTGCTGAAAGGGATTATTCTTCAAGGTTCAAGGTATTCTTAATTTGCTTGAATAACTATGTTATTTTGAATGTATGTGTTAGTGTCTGTTTTCATTTATTTTATCTGTTTTTGGAATATTTATAATTTTTGTCTTATAGATGTTGGGTCAATGCTAAAAAAGGCTATCTGCTCTTTCTCATTAATATGTTTTTTGTATGTTTTGACAATGTTTTACTTATGTATCTTATGTATGTTGTTCATGTTTTGATTGAGAACATAAATAATTTGAATTGAATTAAAAAGTATAATAGAAAGGGATTGCTGGTCGATGCCCTTAACCTATCAATGCATGAAATTGATGCCACAAAAGGTCACAGAAACGATGAGGGGGTGCAATGCAAGAGGCAATATGTGATTAACACAATGGATTGTGACAGGTTTTAACAAGCACTTTTTTGTATATTGTTTGTCAGGTTGTTTTGATTTGTAAGATGATTGCCTTCCAATTGATAGCCATTCAGACAGCACTTAACATTTCAATGATTTTACGTTTTGCATCTTGAGCAAGATCTCCAGTTCAGTGAAATTAAGACAGATCCTAAAATGCAGTTGATTATAGTAGCTATAAAGCACATAGCTACCAATATCATGCTTCACCTCTTTCTGAGATTAAGTTTCAAATTAAATATGGTTAATGAGATGAACTGAACTTAATACGATTATAGTGGACATACCTCTGCAGTATAGTTGTAGCGGTAAACAGCAGATTCCTCCTCCAAGTACAAGGTAAAAACAAGGAATACCATCTCATCGAACATAACACTTTCCACAGAGGAGGTAACTGCAGATTAAATACAATAAGACATTGACTATCAGATAGGTAGGACAAAGTGGCCATGGGGTGAGAACCTTGCTATAATGTATTTGGCAGGAAATATTGTAGGAAGATTTTTTTTCTGTTCCTCATTGACTGAATCCTGAATTTGCACCTTTAATTGTTGTTCGACATCATTAGTTTCATCCCCTCCCCCTCTACGAAGAAAGGAACTACCTAAACAAACACCTTCATCTTATTAATGTTAGGATATAGGGCTATTCCACAATGTATATGTCCAAACCCCTATTTGCGGGACATTCTAGACATAATTTGTCACTGTAGATAACATAAATAATTATGCGCTCAATCTATGACTTAAGCTGTCCATGAAGTAATAGAAAATGAGGAGGTAGTGAGGCCTAAAAAGAGGTTGATTATTTAATGTAATTTCCCAGTGGTAATTCATCCTCATTTCCTCAGTTACAGTCCTTCTGCAGAAGCTCACCTCCTGTAGTGATATCCTGAAACACTTGGAAACTCTCGGAGCCTTCATGGTACTTGTAGACATTGGCAAGGTTACCCTCATACGTCGTTAATGCCATGAACATTGCCCCGTCGATGATGAACGCTGCCACGTCCGAGGTTGCATCCATCTCCTCACCAGCAGAGCCAACCATCGTGAAGCTCTCGTTATGGTAACGGAAGATGCTGTTGCCGGAGACGACAGGTTCTGAGTCTGGATCAAGTAGAATTGGGGGACCATTGAAATAAAACAAATAATGCACATGCAACAAGATTAGCAATTGAGCATGATATCTAATTTTCATCATGATACTATATGTATCAATCACATAGTGTATCAGTTTACACATACATCATGCTCTACTAAGAAATGTTGAATAAAGATCCATCTGAGAGCAACACTGAAAAACTCCCAGAATCAGTAAGCAAGGGATATTTTTGGCATTTTTAAGACCTTTACAGCTATGATACAAACTTTCTCATTTCCTCGAGGTCTCCACTTTCCTCCCCATCCTTTTTTTTCTGCCCATGTTCCCTCCGACTTTCCCATGCCTTTCCATTACTTTAAAAAATACAGTACAATATGGAGTAAAGAGCAAGTCTCCATGTGGTATTGTAAAATGTAGATGGCAATTCGTAACAATTTCATGGCCCCCAAGGCCCCCCCCCCATCTGTACATGACTGCCAACTTACCTAGACAAGCCGTGTGGCCAGCGTTAGCTACCACAAGACAAAGCTCATCATCAATGAAAAAGTGTTCCCAGGAGACCGCTCCATTGGTCGGTAAACGTTCTGAAAGAGAAAATACAGATAAAACCATCACTAGGTGGTTTCAGACCGCCTCGAAGTTCGTCAGTTCCAGGTATTCTCTGATCGGGAAATTTACCCCGATCAGAAAATACCAGGTATTTTGGTAATGTGAAAGCAAACTACGCGTAATTTCCCCGAAAGAAAATACCCGATAAATAGTAGGTACTTGGCGAAATTACGAGAACTTTCGCGGGGATTTTTCTAAGGTCGCAGGTATTTTGGCAATGTGAAAGCAATTTACAGGAACTTTTAGCCCAGCGTGTCGTTGGGCGCGGGCGCCGTGGGTGGCTGCTGGGCTAGTGGTTTTGAATCTCGCGCCTTGCCTGCTTATTGGACCATACTGCGCATGCTCCTAACTTCAGGAATTTATCCCGAAGGGTATGTTTTGGGGCGGTGTGAATGCAGGAATAATTAATGGGTATTTTTTAGCCTAAAAATGTTCTCGTAATTTAACGGGGATTCTTGTGATCGAGGCGGTTTGAAACCGCCTAATATAAACAAACTGGAGAGAACTTGTTGGATGCTGCCACGCACACGACCTTGAAGGCCATACTTAAATGTAAAAAAAACATGCACAAGCAAGAGAAAATGGCACATTCTCTATGAACAAGTGTGGAACTTTGTGCACATTTTACTGTTTGGTGTTCTATTAAGTGTTACTGGTGACCTCAAAAGTGTGTGTCGTTTCTCTATCCAGGGCCCCGTTGCCATCCAATGGCAACTATCATCAAATCCTTGATTCTGATAGGCTGTTGATCCTGTTACCATGGTAGTTACCATTGGATGACAAAGTTACCATGATGGTAACTTTTATGCAACAGGGCCCAGTTTGTTGATAACTATAAAACCTGGACACAAAATGAAATCTTTCATCTTTCAATTCAGTTAATTAGGTGGTCTGTCAACGACAGATCACCTATTGATTTCGCCAGAATTTTCTTTCTTTATTTATTCTTTATTTATTTTTATTTCTTCCGTACACTTTTTTGTACACACGTTCACTCGAAATCGACACGGTAAATTTCCTTCAAATTTCTGTCAGTCATCAAGCCCTATGATTTCAAGTAAAATCAACTTTTTCAAGGTCATCACGTCATCGTGACGTCATCCAGGCGCCATTTTGTAAAATCACATTGTCGATCATATCTCCATTATCAATTATCAAAAATCAATCAAATGAAGATCACATCAACTTCAGGTCAAGGGTCAACAGGTTATGTCATCAAAGGTCACCTGGAGGTCACGACGCGCGCGTACGCGCTCGTCAAATTTTTAAAATGCTCAAAATCACTTTTTGACCAAAGTAAAGTACGTTTCAGGTTATTTTAAGCATTTCAAAAATTTGCGCACGCACACGTATGCGCGCGCGTTTCCGCGCGTAAAGCCTTCAACGCAACGCAGAAACGCCGTTTTTTTATATCATTGCATTGATAATATAATTCTGAGCAATTTGATACCTTGATCAACCTTCTACGACCATTAATAACCAAATTAACACCCGTTCAAGTTTGCAGCACGTGTGCGCGCGAGCTCTTACTATAGGCCATATATGGGCAAAAACATGCCTATTAAAAATTCACTGTAGTTCTTTAGATAGTCCGTTGACCCCCAATTTTTTTTCATATATCAACAGAGTATGAGTTGTAGATTTGATTTCATGTCACCATTGTCCCTCAATTTGATCATGACATCATCAAAATGGCGTCGGAAGTTAAAATATCCATTTTCCTTGTTATGATATCATAACAATTATGCAAATTAGGCTCTAACTCCGTGAATATTGGTAAATTTTCGCCCATTTTTCGATATGTTGTAGCTTAAGTCTTACTCTTTCTGAATTATTGCCTTTACTTCTCATTTTATTGAACGGATCATCCTCAAAAATTGCAAATAATAAGGACATGTCATTTTTCCTCATTTTGCATGTAATCTCTATGGGACATGACTTTTTGTCAAAACTAGATTCGACATTCCTCTATTTCGTGAGCCATATCTCCATTTCTTCTTGTCAGTTTTTCCTGAGCTTTTAGTATGTTGTAGCTGAGATTATAAGCTTTCGAAAGTGTCAACCTGTTTTTTCGATCAGATGCCGGGATCATGCCCGTATTTCACTTGCAAAATTGGATTGGATATTCTCGTATTTTCCTTACGTGTAAAGTCTATGGGAAATATTTTAGCTCAATTCTTTCTTCTTTATTAGGTGGTCTGTCAACGACAGATCACCTATTGATTTCGCCAGAATTTTCTTTCTTTATTTATTCTTTATTTATTTTTATTTCTTCCGTACACTTTTTTGTACACACGTTCACTCGAAATCGACACGGTAAATTTCCTTCAAATTTCTGTCAGTCATCAAGCCCTATGATTTCAAGTAAAATCAACTTTTTCAAGGTCATCACGTCATCGTGACGTCATCCAGGCGCCATTTTGTAAAATCACATTGTCGATCATATCTCCATTATCAATTATCAAAAATCAATCAAATGAAGATCACATCAACTTCAGGTCAAGGGTCAACAGGTTATGTCATCAAAGGTCACCTGGAGGTCACGACGCGCGCGTACGCGCTCGTCAAATTTTTAAAATGCTCAAAATCACTTTTTGACCAAAGTAAAGTACGTTTCAGGTTATTTTAAGCATTTCAAAAATTTGCGCACGCACACGTATGCGCGCGCGTTTCCGCGCGTAAAGCCTTCAACGCAACGCAGAAACGCCGTTTTTTTATATCATTGCATTGATAATATAATTCTGAGCAATTTGATACCTTGATCAACCTTCTACGACCATTAATAACCAAATTAACACCCGTTCAAGTTTGCAGCACGTGTGCGCGCGAGCTCTTACTATAGGCCATATATGGGCAAAAACATGCCTATTAAAAATTCACTGTAGTTCTTTAGATAGTCCGTTGACCCCCAATTTTTTTTCATATATCAACAGAGTATGAGTTGTAGATTTGATTTCATGTCACCATTGTCCCTCAATTCGATCATGACATCATCAAAATGGCGTCGGAAGTTAAAATATCCATTTTCCTTGTTATGATATCATAACAATTATGCAAATTAGGCTCTAACTCCGTGAATATTGGTAAATTTTCGCCCATTTTTCGATATGTTGTAGCTTAAGTCTTACTCTTTCTGAATTATTGCCTTTACTTCTCATTTTATTGAACGGATCATCCTCAAAAATTGCAAATAATAAGGACATGTCATTTTTCCTCATTTTGCATGTAATCTCTATGGGACATGACTTTTTGTCAAAACTAGATTCGACATTCCTCTATTTCGTGAGCCATATCTCCATTTCTTCTTGTCAGTTTTTCCTGAGCTTTTAGTATGTTGTAGCTGAGATTATAAGCTTTCGAAAGTGTCAACCTGTTTTTTCGATCAGATGCCGGGATCATGCCCGTATTTCACTTGCAAAATTGGATTGGATATTCTCGTATTTTCCTTACGTGTAAAGTCTATGGGAAATATTTTAGCTCAATTCTTTCTTCTTTATTAGGTGGTCTGTCAACGACAGATCACCTATTGATTTCGCCAGAATTTTCTTTCTTTATTTATTCTTTATTAGGTGGTCTGTCTATGACAGATCACCTATTGATTTCGCCAGAATTTTCTTTCTTTATTCTTTATTCTTTATTTATTCTTTATTTATTTTTATTTCTTCCGTACACTTTTTTGTACACACGTTCACTCGAAATCGACAAAGTCAATTTCCTTCAAATTTCTGTCAGTCATCAAGCCTTATGATTTCTAGTAAAATCAACCTTTTCAAGGTCATCAGGTCATGATGACGTCATCCAGGCGCCATTTTGTAAAATCACATTGTCGATCATATCTCCATTATCAATTATCAAAAATCAATCAAATTAACATCACATCAACTTCAGGTCAAGGGTCAACAAGTCATGTCATCAAAGGTCACCTGGAGGTCACGACGCGCACGTACGCGCCCGTCAAATTTTTAAAATGCTCAAAATCACTTTTTGACCAAAGTAAAGTACGTTTCAGGTCATTTTAAGCATTTCAAAAATTTGCGCGCGCACACGTATGCGCGCGCGTTTCCGCGCGTAACGCCTTCAACGCAACGCAGAAACGCCGTTTTTTTTATATCATTGCATTGCTAATATAATTCTGAGCAATTTGATACCTTGATCAACCTTCTACGACCATTAATAACGAAATTAACACCCGTTAAAATTTGCAGCACGTGTGCGCGCGAGCTCTTACTATAGGCCATATATGGGCAAAAACATGCCTATTAAAAATTCACTGTAGCTCTTTAAATAGTCCGTTGACCCCCATTTTTTTTTCATATATCGATAGAGTATGAGTTGTAGATTCGATTTCATGTCACCATTGTCCCTCAATTTGATCATGACGCCATCAAAATTGCGCCTAAATTGAAAATTTTATTTTTTCAAAAATGACGTCATCAAATTTATGCAAATTTGATCATAACTCCGTGAATATTGATTATTTTTCGCCCAGATTTGGATATGTTGTGGTTTAGAATGTACTCTTTCTCGTCAGTTAACATGAATTTTCATTTTGAAAAACGCATCATGGTGTAAAATTGCGATGAAAAGAGGCATGTCATTTTTCCTCATTTTACGTGTAATCTCTATGGGACATGACTTTTTCTCAAAACTAGATTCTACATTCCTCTATTTCGTGAGCTATATCTCCATTTTTTCTTGTTAGTTATCCCTGAGCTTTTGGGTTCCACGAGCCTAATTACATCAGGAGGGCTAAAGATATTCGTTCGACCCAACCCATTCGAATTTTTGTCTATTTGATATTGCTGATTGACAAAAATGTATGAATGTGATTCAAAATCTAACACTGATTCTAGAAATGGTAACTATTGAACTTACTTCGCCCAAATTGGAAAGATAAATAAGTGACTTGGAACTATTTTTTGACTGGCGGAATAATTAGGGCTATTTTACTGTTTCAGTTGATGAATCCGATCGATTCATAGTTATCTTCATAAATGGCGATTTATTTTTAAAATGAGCTGGCTACGGTACCCTTTCCTGGTCAGATTTGGAATGTTAGATATATATCCTATCCATTGGTAGTAAACATTCCACCCTCTAATTTCACATTTATTTTTTATGAATTTTTCAAAAGTGCCATTTTAACACACAAGTCTATGGGGAATGTTTTACGCGCGTGACACCTGTAAGTAATATGGGAAATCCCTAGTAGTGGATGGAATACCTGGCCAAACTCTTCAGTAGCAAACAGTTTCTCACTGATATCAATATGTTTAGTCATCAAGTGGTGCAAAAAATGGATTTAATGGCTAGCAGGGCTACATCAGGTAAAGTTAGTAGGTCTATGTAGCCTAGGAATGTATGTATATTGGTCAATGTATAGAGTCAAGGCCTCTTTATGTTCTGATTCATCATTGTTTTGTGTTAGTGTACATCACCTACTTAGCATTAGAAAGACCTTTAGAAATTGCTCATGTAAAAATTGTTCTTAGGAAGGGGATAGGTAGAGAGGAGATAGAACTTTGAGAACTTTACTGAAGAGAACCAGAGTGGTACCTTCAAGAAGGTATTTAGAAAAGGGCACAGAGTAAGGTAAGGTATCTAATAGTGCTCAACTAAGGAGGGAGGGGGGGTGGCTGTGTGCTGCAATCGTAGTATAGCCCCCCCCCCTCTTTATTAAGCCATGCCATCTATAAAATTATCTTTCTTTAAATTCTTTCTCTCTCTCTATCTATGTATCTCTTCCTTCTTACATCTGAGAGGCAACAGCCCTATAGGAAGATTTTGAATAGGTCAAATGCAAATATACTAAAGTAGTATCTCATTCTTTTATTGTTTCCTCATCCAATCTCATGTATATTTGGTAATTATGTTTGGGGCAGTTCTGTTATCCTGATATCTACACAGAATTTACATACACCTTTATATTACAATTGATAGGGACCTATATTGTCATTGCATTCACTGTTGGGCTATATGCAGGTAAGATTTGTATACATCCATATATAGTGATAATAACATGTATGGGTAACACATTAAAATGGGTCATTGCATAGAAAATAGGCATTTTCAATGCATTTCTTTGTGCTAGTGTGAGTGTACAGATATAAAAGAATAGCAAAGTAGCTATTCAAAAATATAAAATACATAGGTCATATAATATAGGTTCCACGAGCCTAATTACATCAGGAGGGCTAAAGATATTCGTTCGACCCAACCCATTCGAATTTTTGTCTATTTGATATTGCTGATTGACAAAAATGTATGAATGTGATTCAAAATCTAACACTGATTCTAGAAATGGTAACTATTGAACTTACTTCGCCCAAATTGGAAAGATAAATAAGTGACTTGGAACTATTTTTTGACTGGCGGAATAATTAGGGCTATTTTACTGTTTCAGTTGATGAATCCGATCGATTCATAGTTATCTTCATAAATGGCGATTTATTTTTAAAATGAGCTGGCTACGGTACCCTTTCCTGGTCAGATTTGGAATGTTAGATATATATCCTATCCATTGGTAGTAAACATTCCACCCTCTAATTTCACATTTTTTTTAAATGAATTTTTCAAAAGTGCCATTTTAACACACAAGTCTATGGGGAATGTTTTACGCGCGTGACACCTGTGGTATGATGTAGCTGAGATTCTAAGCTTTCGGAAGTGTGCCCTCCTTTTTTCAAGGTCATTAGGTCATCGTGACGTCATCCAGGCGCCATTTTGTAAAAATCAGGTCATTATCATATCTCGATAACGAGTCATCAAAAATCAACTATATTTGGTATACATCAACTTCAGGTCAACGGTCAACTAAAAATTTCATCAAATTCCGCGCGCGCACCTCGACGCGCACGTACGCGCGCATTAAAATTTTAAAATGCTCAAATTCGTTCCAAATTAATTTTCCATACGTTTTAGGCCATTTTAAGCATTTTGCAAAAAAACGCGCGCACGCACATGCGCGCGCGTTTTCGCGCGTAATTGCATCTTTCAACATAGAATCGCCAAATTTTTTTATATCAATGCACCGATAATATAATTCTGAACAATTTGATACCTTGATCAACCTTCTACGACAAGTAATAACGAAATTAACACCCGTTAAAGTTTGCAGCACGTGTGCGCGCGAGCTCTCACTACAGGCCATATATGGGCAAAAACATGTCTATTGAAAATTCACTGTAGCTCTTTAAATAGTCCGTTGACCCCAATTTTTTTTTTCATATATCGATAGAGTATGAGTTGTAGATTTGATTTCATGTCACCATTGTCCCTCAATTTGATCATGACGTCATCAAAATTGCGCCTAAACTGAAAATTTCATTTTTTCAAAAATGACGTCATCAAATTTATGCAAATTTGATCATAACTCCGTGAATATTGATCATTTGTCGCCCAGATTTCAATATATTGTAGTTTAGAATGTACTCTTTCTCGTCAGTTAACATGAATTTTCATTTTGAAAAACGCATCATGGTGTAAAATTGCGATGAAAAGAGGCATGTCATTTTTCCTCATTTTACGTGTAATCTCTATGGGACATGACTTTTTCTCAAAACTAGATTCTACATTCCTCTATTTCGTGAGCTATATCTCCATTTTTTCTTGTTAGTTATCCCTGAGCTTTTGCTATGTTGTAGCTGAGATTCTAAGCTTTCGGAAGTGTGCCCTCCTTTTTTCAAAGTCATTAGGTCATCGTGACGTCATCCAGGCGCCATTTTGTAAAAATCAGGTCATTATCATATCTCGATAACGAGTCATCAAAAATCAACTATATTTGGTATACATCAACTTCAGGTCAAAGGTCAACTAAAAAATTCATCAAATTCCGCGCGCGCACCTCGACGCGCACGTACGCGCGCATCAAAATTTTAAAATGCTCAAATTCGTTCCAAATTAATTTTCCATACGTTTTAGGCCATTTTAAGCATTTTGCAAAAAAACGCGCGCACGCACATGCGCGCGCGTTTTCGCGCGTAATTTCATCTTCCAACATAGAATCGCCAATTTTTTACATCAATGCACCGATAATATAATTCTGAACAATTTGATACATTGATCAACCTCCTACGACAAGTAATAACGAAATTATCACCTGTTAAACTTTGCAGCACGTGTGCGCGCGAGCTCTCACTACAGGCCATATATGGCCAAAAAAAGGGGCAATTGAAAATTCACTATACCTCTTTAAATAGTCCGTTGACCCCAATTTTTTTTTCATATATCGATAGAGTATGACTTGTAGATTTGATTTCATGTCACCATTGTCCCTCAATTTGATCATGACGTCATCAAAATTGCGCCTAAACTGAAAATTTCATTTTTTCAAAAATGACGTCATAAAATTTATGCAAATTTGATCATAACTCCGTGAATATTGATCATTTTTCGCCCAGATTTCGATATGTTGTAGTTTAGAATGTACTCTTTCTCGACAGTAGCATAAATTTTCATTTTGAAAAACGCATCATGGTGTAAAATTGCGATGAAAAGAGGCATGTCATTTTTCCTCATTTTACGTGTAATCTCTATGGGACATGACTTTTTCTCAAAACTAGATTCTACATTCCTCTATTTCGTTAGCTATATCTCCATTTTTTCTTGCTAGTTTTTCCCGAGCTTTTGGTATGATGTAGCTGAGATTCTAAGCTTTCGGACGTATGCCCTCCATTTTTCGATCAGATGCCAGGATCATGCCCGTTTTTCGCTTGCAAAATTGGATTTGTAATTCTCAAAGTTGCTTACGTGTAATCTCTATGGGAACGTGTAATCTCTATGGGGAATATCGTGGCTCAATGGATAACGCACTTGACTTGAGTTCTCGGGGGCGCAGGTTCGAGTCCTGGGGGTGAACAAGATAAAATTTTTTTTTCATTTTTTCTTTCTTTTTACCACCTCGTACATGATCCATTATGATAAGTAAAAGGTATGAAAGTTAAAATTTAGCAAGATTAAACAGATTATAATTACTTTTTTCATATCACATGTATTTTCATATATCAAAGAGACCCTTTTCACAGTTCTTTATCATCTCCCGTCTTTCACAAGTATTCCATCCATAATGAACATTCCGTTGTCGTCATGAAGATCATATTGATCTGCATAAACATGGTATTAGTGATCATGATGGCGAGAATAAGGACAGACCACCTAATTCGTCCGCATGACGAATTAAAATCTAGTTTATTTTTATTTCTTCCGTACACTTTTTTGTACACACGTTCACTCGAAATCGACACGGTAAATTTCCTTCAAATTTCTGTCAGTCATCAAGCCCTATGATTTCAAGTAAAATCAACTTTTTCAAGGTCATCACGTCATCGTGACGTCATCCAGGCGCCATTTTGTAAAATCACATTGTCGATCATATCTCCATTATCAATTATCAAAAATCAATCAAATGAAGATCACATCAACTTCAGGTCAAGGGTCAACAGGTTATGTCATCAAAGGTCACCTGGAGGTCACGACGCGCGCGTACGCGCTCGTCAAATTTTTAAAATGCTCAAAATCACTTTTTGACCAAAGTAAAGTACGTTTCAGGTTATTTTAAGCATTTCAAAAATTTGCGCACGCACACGTATGCGCGCGCGTTTCCGCGCGTAAAGCCTTCAACGCAACGCAGAAACGCCGTTTTTTTATATCATTGCATTGATAATATAATTCTGAGCAATTTGATACCTTGATCAACCTTCTACGACCATTAATAACCAAATTAACACCCGTTCAAGTTTGCAGCACGTGTGCGCGCGAGCTCTTACTATAGGCCATATATGGGCAAAAACATGCCTATTAAAAATTCACTGTAGCTCTTCAGAACGAACGGGAACCCCCAATTTTTCCTCACTCTTGGATATAGTCAATATCTCCTTTGGAGATTTTGTGATGACATCAAAATTCTATTCGAAGTAAAAAAACATTTTTTCGGCAATTCATCAATTTTTTATTTATTTAGTATTTATTTATATTTGGCTGTATCTTCGTTATTAGTGGTCGATTTTCTCTCAAATTTTGAGAAGATGTAGTGAAGACAATTCTCTACAAATAACGTGTGAATAATTTTCACTTTCGACCACAGCATCAGTTTGTTATGATTTGTTTAAGTTTTTGCTATTTTTTTATGGACCTAATTTTTGAGATTTTTTTTAGAAAATGCATCATTAATCAATTGTACGGTCTTCCTGAAAATTTTAAGCCCACCTGCTTTGCCGTTACTTATGTAGGACACATTTTGTAATTTTGCCGGAACTTTTTAAGGGGCAATTTTAATATTGTAAAACATCATTTATGTATTTTTTTTGTAAACGCAGCAATGTTTAAACGCTATTGGGTTGAAAATTTTTATTCCAGACATTTTGCGGAAATTCCTGGATTTTTTTCTGTTCGTTCATTTTTACTAAATATAACGTATAACAAATTTCCAGGTACCTTCTGTGAAATTAAAAAATTTGTGCAATTTATTTAATTACACATGTTCCCGAAATTTTGCGGGAAAATCGCCAGTATTTGAATCTTTTACCTGACTTTTTTCAGTAAAAATCATCAAGAAAGAATTTTCAAGTAAATGTCAAAGTCATACACAATGAATAAAAAGATATTGAAAATTCTTGACGGAAAATATTATTTGAAATGTTTAGAAATTTGCAGAAATTTGGCAAACATTTACAAAAAAATTCTACTTGGTTCTTTTATCAAATACATCACTGATGAGTTTTGATGTGAATGCTGTGAAATTATAGCATTGTGAAACTTCTCACTTTAAATCTATTGAAATGTAGCAGAAAATTTGAACAAAAATATTTAAGATATTTTAGTTTTCAAAAAGTATCACCTATAAATTTTCAAGTCTTCTGTGAAATTAATACCCACTGACATTGTGAAATGTCAGTGGGTGAAGTCTTTAAAAAAAATGCTCAAAGTACAAAGAATTTTTACAAAGATTTTGCATCAAAAAAATCAAACTGTCGATTAAAAAATAGCTGCAGTGAAAATTAAAGCGCCTTTCCTTGGGCAATTTTGGAAAGCCAATTTCAGTAAAATCGTCTGGAGATTTTTTAGTTTTTAAGGCATTTTACGTGCTCCTAACTTTATTTTTTATTTAACATATTGCATTATCACCACCATCATTATAATCATCACTACATTTATAACCAAATTTAGCAATTGTCAAAATTTATTCCTTTGATATCTATGATCAAGATTATCAATCATATCTGAATGATTTATTCCCAGGATTCATTTTATAGAACATTAGCCGACAATGAATGAAGAATCATGACAGACCACCTAATTCGTCCGCATGACGAATTAAAATCTAGTTTCAAATTACTTGTCAAATACATACTATGTCCCTGTACTCTTGATACATGAACACAACTGTTGAGAATGGCGCAAGAGGTCAGAATATAAACACTTGGAACACAATTTGCAAATAAATACACCAAAACACAGATTACAAATTAATAAATCATTTTAACTAGGTTGGTTGCTGAAGATGTGCTTACAGCCGCACCCATGAAGCTGATAATGTTGCAAGGGCAGTGCAAATGATATTTTGATAGTTCTTTCTCCTCGTTGCCTTTTCTTCTGCTCTTTTTTTCTCTCTTTTGTCACATGAAATATTATAAGGGCAGGCACCTTATAGCCCGTTGTAGAACTGCCCGAGATTTTAGCATTGTTAAACCATAGCAGTTTGCCTGGCAATTGTCTGACTCTTGTAGGAATACTCCCCAGGGAGTGGAGGAAGTGCATATGTTGTGCGCAGCTTAGTCAGGAGCCAATGATGAAAGTAATGATATATCTGCAAAGTGCTCAGAGATGCAGCTCAGATGTACTGAGCACTCCATAAAAGTGCATTGTGCATTATTATAATAATAAGTATTATTATAATAATAAGTATAATTATTACTATTATACTTTTATTATTATTATCATCATCATTATTATTATTGATTTTATTACTTTTATCCTTTTCATTATCATTAACATTATTCTCATAATTATAATCATAATTATTATTGTCATTATCATTGTCATTATTATTATCAGTATTATTATTATCATTTAATATCATTATTATTTTTCATTTTTCGTGAATCACGGCGGTCCGTTTGTTGAATTTGCTATCACAAGATATGCCAAACAATCCCACAGCATTTCAGAGAAGCAAACAGTGCAAACCGTGCAAAAATATGCTCCTCAAAGCCCACATGCTGATGTGTCTTTTGTACATAAACTTCCCGTAAAGAACAGTTGGAAAGTGTGTAAAAGTGGCTTAAATTTCCCTTTTTTGTACCGTTAGATCTGAAAATTCATCATGTCACCGTCCTATCTGTAAAAGCAATCTTTGGAAGTTGTTTTGATAGATTCATTTTTTTTTAAGTTGGTTTGAGTGCAAATATGTTGAATTTTGTGAGCAGAATCATACACCTCAAAAGCATCTGGTCATGTAACTTATGAATATTAATGAGCATGCAAATGGATGCCAATGTACCTGTGTATAGAGTTCATGGAAAATACTTTGTAATATCAAAGTGATTGAATAAATATTGATAAAAATATATTAGGAAATAAGTTAGGCTCTGATTTTGTGTGAGAAATAAAAAAGTAAAATTCTAGCTAACTTTTTGAATTACTAACTGTACTCTCTCAACCTTATTTTTTGTACATATATAGGTGCCTATATCATTTGTTTTCACCACCCAGGATGCCTGCAATAGCAAAGCTTTGCTGTTAGGGACATTGGCCTCAATTACTAAATGTTTAAATATTTCGCAGCACGTTGTTAAATTCGCTGTCGATCCGCAATTTGTGAAATCAGCAAAAATAACAGCTTATACAGAATTCCCTACAAGGGCAACCATACTTACGGAATTCTTGGAAGTTCCCAGTAGTTGTGTTGAATTTGTAGACAATGCTGTCAGTGCAAACATCGCCATGTTCGTCGGAGTAAATAGCCGCTGCCATGAACGTCTCCCCGTCGATTGAGAATGGCTCAAACTGTCGTATATGCTGCCCAATGATCTGAACGCTTTCAATGTAATCTATGGCGTCAATAAAATCTGCAATATGATATCAAATCAGAAGGTAAAAAGTTTGATTTGCTGCCTTGTCACGATTGGAAATAGAATGTGTGTGTGTCTGGTGGGGAATGAACATAATGCATGCGTGTGAGTTTGTCTTTGCTAAGTTCTCAGATGGACATAAACTTGAAACCGGTCAAATTTTCATTGGAAAATTTGAAACTACAGTTGGATCAGTTGTCCTTTCATACTATGTCATTTGATAAGAAATTTGCACCAAAAAAAACATTTTCAAGTCAATCTTATTGGGGATACAGATTATTTCTGAGAAATTTCTGAAAATTTTTGTACAGCAGTATAAATGGAGGTTTCAAATAGTATTGGTAGAATTAAATGCTACACACTATATTTTGAGAGAGTAAGCCAAATTTTCCTCACAAAGACATAAAACAAGAAAAATATACATACAAACTCACTGTTCACTACTCCAGCAATAGACTCGGTGCGCTCACACTGCGTTTCCGCAAAACACGCCAGCGTGTACAGGTCATCTTCAAACTCGTTGAACCGTGTATCCTCGAGGATATCCAACTCCGACAGATCAACCCCATCAAAGAGATACGCGGTGGTAACATTGTCTTCTAATATGACCATGTCATTAAATGTTAATGTTGCGTCCACAGTGTTAAGTCCAGTCAGGGTGACCCTCTTGGTGTTAATATTGCCGAGATTGACAGTGTTGACCAAGCCTTGATAAAAAAATGATTTCATGTATATTATGATTTATCCAGTAAACTTGAAACATTAAACAGTTATAAATCTTTTAGTGGAAATTTGTATTAAAACTCACAAAGCGGAGAGTATATAGTCAGGTGAGATACGGCTTCACACGCCTGGGACAGGATTCTACGGAAAGTTCAAAGCCGTCTCTCACATGACCAACTTCCCACCCCTGGGGAACCAAGTGGCGTTACGGTATACTGATCTGGACCAGATTCACTTGAAAAGACGTGCCTGGTGTTCATTCGCCTGATGAAGACAACAGAGGCCAGTGAAATGTCGCAACTACAGAGAATTGTGAGTTTCAACTGAACAATTTTCACAAATTTCCAGTAAAAGATTTATATCTGTTTAGTACTCGAGGAAAGAGAAGTACTACAAAGGAGGAATAAAAAAATATTAAATACATTGACAAGCATTATAAACGTTGCATCTGAAAAAAAATCCTGAACTGTGATATGTTGTATTTAATATTGATCATATGGATTTTAAAAAACTCATGAAGAAAACAAAATCGAATTTGTGAACACACATTTTCAATAAATCTATCTAAAATATCACCTAACACTCTAATGGGGGCTCATTGTTTGTAAATTGTAACATATGTATAGAATAACATTTAGATAGTGTTTCTGGTAACATTTATTTTCCACTTTTTAAAGCACTTAATAATTTTCAAGAGTAATTGTATTTTCAGGTGTTCATTTATACCAAATATCACATACACAGTTAATAATCCTGCAAATAAGACCTGCATCTCAGAGTTTTTAAAGTCGAATCAATATTGTTTCATGCCTTTAACCCTCTGGAGACCAAGCCTGCATATATACAGGCATGAGTCTATCAAAAACATGTGTTATAGCGAAATCATTTAGTCTCCAACAGGTTAAATGTTATCAGGGAAGCAAGAATCGGTATGGTACTGAACTTGAATTAATGAATTGAAATATAAAAATATATAGTGTTACCTGTCACACTGACGTTCCCATCCACGCTTGCCTTCTTGTTGAACACGTAGTACGCAGTCGAGGTCTGTTCAGTATTGAGTGTAAAACCCTCTGTGATATCCTTTTCATCAACATACCCATTAAACTGTATGTTGCCGGATACAGTGGCATCTTTAGTGAAGGTCTTGTGGCCTTCCACCTTCTTGGCCATGCGGAAGTCCAGGGTGTCGGCTTCTTCTTGGGATATCTCGATGTCATTGACAGAACCTGCATTGAAACATATACATTGAATAAGTTTCAGGACTGCAGAATTTGTGTATGGTGAAACCCGTCTAGAGTGACCATCCACAGTGGCAGATCCAGGCGGGGGCACAAGGGGTGCACATACACCCCTTCTATATTTAAAGAATTGCCCATTGAAAATACATATTGATTTGACCAAATCTATAAGAAATTGTCATCTGTGCCGCATCTGTTTTAAATTTTCTATTGTTTGCGCCCACCTCCCATTTTAAAATTCTGGAGCTACCACTGACCCATGGGAATGTATCTGGCCTTCTCACATTTAAAAAAAATATGTCTCAATGGGAAAGTTTCAATCATCACTAACTGCAGGTGATTGCTATTTACAGATCCAGTAGAGACACTAACCTGAAATGAGGATGTTTCCAGCTGTTTGCACATCACAGGTATCGAACGTCTTGGCTCCGGATATAGTCTGGGCACCTGTACAAATAAAAGGAAATCACAGATTATGTTTCCTCATTTTCAAGAAATAAAACTGCTTCGCTAAAAATCAGTTGCCAAAGCAACACAAAGTTTCACATGAGGTTTCAATGTGTCAAAGCTTGATAACCATTGATATTTTTTTTGTATTGTGCTATTACGTACCAAATCTGTTATAGTATCTTAATAGACTTTGTCTTGCGTGGATAGGATAAAGATGGGATCATTTGTTGTAGATAATGATTTAATTATTACATTATATTCCTCAAAATATGAATATTATTATTGGATTAGTGAAAAATAATCATAAGAATATTTTGTTAAGATATTTTTTTTTCTTTCTATAACGAAACCATCTTTAATGTGGAATATAAAGAAAATAATCTCCTTTAGGTTTCACACAATGATACACATTACCTTTGTTGATTTATATCCTTCCTTTCATTGACTTTGCTTTGGAAATATAAATTCATGTAATTATCTCAAATCATTATTTCTTCACTGACTGCTCTAATAATAACAATAATATTCATAATGAATTCATAAATTCAAAATCTTGTCTAGCATATATCACATTATCATTTAAAATCTCAATGCCCTAAAAAATAGACAGGGATGTAAGATACTATCCCCTATTTGGCTCAGAAAGCCTTTCACAGCAAACAAGCAATTGGACTTCATGGCCCAGATGATATGGATCTACTTCAGTCAATATTATATAGATACTGCCTACCTAGAGTTTGAATATAACATTTCATTTTCCTGACGGAGTTATATTTTTCGAAAGGGATTATATTTTGCCCGAAGCATGCAGCAATGAGGGAAAATATTCTCCCGATGGAAAAACATAAGCTTTGGAGGGGAGCTGAAATGTTATTTATCAAAAAGAGGGACCAGGCAATATCCGTTATATTATATAGTCTATGTAGATTTGCCATCAGAGACTGCATTCAGCAACTGGCTTCATGATTAACCCTAAATCTCTCGGGGTATTTTGATTCTTGTCATTCCCGGGGGGGGGGGGGGGGGTCATTATGGCCCCCCTTAAGATCTCAGCCGCGGATTGCGCGATCACAACGAAAATTTGCATGATGGTAGAGAATGACGTAATCTACGCAGTTGCATTGGTAAATTTCACTGAATTCATATATTTTTATTTTATATGAATTAATTATGCTAATTTATTCATGAAATCATACTTTTTGCTCTGATTCACTAAATAAAGCTCCTAGAATGCTATTTTTTGGTGACAATATTCTTTATAGCATTCCTAACAATTGTGAATGAAAAAAATTCTGGTACCAAGACCGATTTCTTATGTATTTTATTGGTTTTTTAATTTCTTATGTATTTTTTTGTTTTTTTACTTTTTGTTTTTTATTGTTTTTTCGATGGAAATCATTCCAGACTTAATTCTGATCATAAACAAGGCAAAATTAATTAAGTTTAATCAGTAAAAGTGGAAATAATGATACATTTATGAATTTTGGCTAAATACACAATTTGCATTGGATTTGTACATGAAATCACGTTCATGAGCAATTTTGGGTCTGACATGCACTTAGATAATGTTGCGTAATGTCGTAACCACGTACCCGAGCGTCACAAATATGGTCTCAAAATTTGCGCGAGATTTGAAAGTAAAAAGTCAGTGAGCGTCAAGGTCAAAAAATTTTGCGCAGCAGATTTATCGCGAAAATTGTCGAGGGGGGGCCATTATGGCCCCTCCCCCCGGGAGAATTAGGGTTAATTTGAAATGCTTGCTACAGCTCTGATCCATCTAAGTCATAATAGAATTTTTAAAAGAAAAATACAGCAATCAACGCATAAAAACTAACGTGTACATCAAATAAACTACCTGATTATGCAACTTATAAGCAGTGAGTGACGTCACCTTAGTGAATATAACGCCGCATTTTACAATACAACAGTTATATTCCCAGACGTGAGGTCAAAACCTAGAATATATAACAAATGCAACCCTTGCAGCTATGGTCACGCAATGGCATATTGACCTATCACTGATTCGAATATACATAACCTGTGTAATATACTATGATATCTCATGACAGCAAAGTCATTTAATGTTATTTTATTACCATCTAATGTGACGATTTCGTCAGATATGTCGATACCATCCACCGTACCGGTCACAGTAATGCTTTTTTCTACTGTGACATCATTCATGAATGTCTTCGAACCTACGAATAAAAGATAATAAGAATGACAGTTAATAGGCATTGCAGATTGTGGAGAAGCATTATCTTGGGAAGAAAATTGCAGTTATTGTGCATAGCCAGTGACTGATTTTTTCAAATGCCTTTTCTATGGAATAAATATTGATCTTGCATAAAACAAATTTCATCTTAATAAAAAGTAGTGCTACTGTACAGCTTGGCCCCAATTATGACAATTTTCATGATATAACTTAAGTTTAATCCTTGCTTTTAATTTACCAATATGCTTTGCATCATATTTTGTATAAATGTGATGTTTGCTAGTCTTAAATGAGTCCAAATACACTATCCTGATTGAAATCAAGATGTCTGTCAACATCGGTCTCACCATGATTTCAGGAAGACCTGGGTGATTTCACATGTTAAAAGAATAGACAGCACACGAGAGTTTTGACCAGTTACAAAACTGCTCAGCCAATCTTCCGAAAATTCACAGGACTTGAGAGATTCAGTTTGAGAAGCTGGTCAACACAAGTGAAATATGACAAGTATCTATGAGAGATCAAAGAGCTCATACCTGTGATAGTTCTATCCCCTTGAAGCTTCACGGCATCCGCAACAAAAGTATTCACGTTGATTCCGTACGCAGTAATGGTCTGAAGGGTCGATGGAACACTTATCTCATTGGCACTCAGACTTCCTTCAATTATATGGTTTCCAGTGATTGTTTGAGTCCCATCGAGCCTGAGGACGGTTGGTGCCCAGGTCTGAACGTTCTTATCATGCACCGTGCCAGTGATGTCTAGGACATCATTAAATGTCACTGGTTTCTTGAAGGTCACAGCATTGGGGAGGGTGAACGGCTCGTCGACCAACTTTGCAACGGATTTCAGTTCAGAAAGGTCGACAGTGTCGACGGTTTCGGCAGAATTCACGGTTATGTCTCCAGTAACTGAAACATCTGAGGAATAAAGATAAGTAGTATGGTACAAAATTTTGTTTTGGTGCCGTTTTAAATGAGAATTTTGAGATGGGAACCTCATGTAAATGCTCATTGATCTACAACTCCTTCAACTACCTACAATATGGTTTCACATCCCAGATAGTCTAATCTTAGCTTCTCTATTACTAGTTCATTTACTGACCATTTGGTCTAAATGTGGTTGAGCCAATGGCCCGTATTCTGAAGTCGGGTTTAACTTAAACTTGGGTTTAAAGTTGTGGTTTTTAAGTATGGGAAACCAAAAGTATCAAATTTTTTATTAAGTTGTACGTTTCTTATGTTTACTCTGCTCTTTTCTGATTCATCGATGGTGAAGACAATCATCTATTTATACTTCCTAGATAATTATGAATGATTTAAGAGCCAAATGAGCTGAAATATGATATCTCTACTGTTAGTGATTAATGTAACAATTGGCCATCCATACTTAAACCACAACTTTAAACCTGAGTTAAACTTAAACCCGACTTCAGAATACGGGCCACCTAATGAATATTCATGACGACTGTTTTCACAAAATATTGCTAAACTTTAAAATTCAATAACTTTGTTATTTGTTATCCGATTTTGATGAAATTTTCGGCATTTTGCTCAGTGAATTCTACTCTATTTATTTAGCTATACATACTTTCAGCCCGGACCATCCCTTTAACTTAAGGGTATTCTAAGACTGAAATTAATGTGATTTGAACATACATGTATTGAGTACATCAGACCCCCCCAAACAAAAACAAAAAAACACTGAAAATTTCATCAAAATTGAACGAGGAATAACAAAGTTATGACAATTCAAAAGTTTTTCCTTTATTGGTGAAACAGTTTAGTGCTTATCCTCATGAATGTTCGTTTTTGTTGCATTGCATTGCATTATATTAAAATTTTATCCCCCAAGCTAGCTTGTAAAAATTCGATTGACTACCGACTTACTGTGCAAGATAATCGTTGACACATAAGACAAAACTAATAAACAGCTTATGTCTCAAACATAGTTTGTAAAAATTTAAATTCATTAAATTCCTTGTATTAAATACAATACAAAATTTATTTGTTTTTTGCACTTTCTGATGTTATTTTTTTTTAAACAGATTTCAAAAGGCTGAGAGACTGATTTTCTATGGCAAGTTTTGTCAATTCCTGTTGTGCATGTGGAAATTAACAACAATGTTTCAATACAATGAGGCAATTTTCCTTGAGTCTTCAACCTTATGTGCAAGGATAATTACTTCACATGTGTGTGTGTGCAAGGAAAACAATTGAGGTGATACGAGAAGAGTGAAAGATCAGGAACATATCCATATGATTTGACACAACAAAATAGAGGAAAAATAGTTCTTCCTTGAAATAGGGAAAAAATATATATTTTAGGTTATATTCTTAAAACTATTAAAAAATAGTGAAAAAATAGCTGTGCAACTAACAAGTATATTTTTTATATATTTTGCGAAATATAAAAAATATATATTTTGCTGACGGTCTCTATTTTTTAACTATTTTTTGTTCCAAATTGAATAACCTAAAAATATATTTATTCCCTATTTTTTTTCTATTTTAGTCCTATTTTCAACATATTTTTTGTCTAATTTCCAGAGAAAAAAATAGCTGTAAAATATATATATATTTTTTTTTTATTGTATTTCTTGGTTTTTACATATTTTTACACTATTTTGTTTGGGGAAAAAATAGCATAAAAATATATTTTTCTTCTATTTTTTTACTATTTTATTTTGACTAGGGTAGGCACACTCCGCAGACATAAATGCGCAAATGCCTCATCCCAACCGTCCACCTACATGTACATATGAGACTGTTAAAGTTTCTTGGAGTCAAATCCAACTATAGTGCCAATTGGCCCTATTGAGACCAATTGACCCTCAATAGGACCTAGACTGATATCTACATGTAATTTGGACCTATTGAAACCCATTGATACCAACTGAATCCAAATTGAAACCGATTGAAACCAACTGAAAATTCAATGGGTGTACAATGGGTTTCAATGAGAATTTTGTCTTGGAAGAAGAGATATTGGCAGTTCCACTAACCATTCTCAAACACAATGTGGGATGACACGCCTTGAACTTTGTTCTTCTTCATCGCATCAGCGTCAAGAGCTTGGATACTGACACCATTGATGGTTCCACTTACTGTGAGGGATTCAGCAATGGCTACAGCCGAGTCAAATGTATACGAACCTGAAAGAATTAAAACAAATGTGTATTAGATAATTATCAATCTTGATAGTTCTGTAAACTAACTCTGAATGATTCAGTAATACCCCATTGCCACGTACTGAACGTAGCTATTGCTACATCAGAGTCAAACGTACGATCATGAAAGAATCAAACAAATGTGTATTAGATGATTATCACCTAGATGGTTCTATCTATACTAACTCGGCAAGATTCAGAAATATCCCATCGCCACTCAACATAGCAATGGCTACATCGGAGTCAAACATATATGAACCTGAATGAATTTTAAAAACGTTCATTAGATGATTATCATCTTGATTATTGATGGTCTATATACTAACTGACAGATTCAGCAATATCCCATCAACCCATTTCATAAAAAGTTACTATGATACGGACTCTTGCTGGAATGTCAATTCCTATGACAACAATTTAAATTCTGCCTCCTGATTGGCTCCTCCAATGAAAGTTTATGTTCCAGATGGGTGTTTCATAAAATTGTTTGTAAGATACGAATGACTTTACGCGCGACTGGTGATCCTTTCTTGTGCTGTGTGATATCCCTATGTAATTGATTTAGGACCTAAGAACATTCCAGTTCCAGTTGTGCGTAAAGTTGTAACTTTACGAACAGCTTTATGAAACACCCACCAGCAAGAGTAGCTATCATATTGACTCTTGCTGGAATGTCAACTTTCATTGGAAGAGCCAATCAGGAAACAGAATTTTAATTGTTGGCATAGTATTTGCCATACCAGCAAGAGTAGCTATCATACATGTATATAAACTTTTAATGAAATGGGACACAGAACCTTATCAGTAAATGACTAAAAAGCAAAAACTATTGGTGGTGAACGTATCGAGGCCCACACCAGTCATATTACTCCAGTGTTAAATTCAGTGTTAGTTCAACACCTATATGGTGTAATGTTAAATCCCGGGGGGGTCACTCTCCACATGGACTGCTACCCACCCGTGTCCAACAACCTCAAAAATGCACCCTAAATGGCGTAACCCATGAGAAAAGCCACCCTAAGTAGCGTGAACAGGGAAATCCCCTAATTTGATACCCTAAGTGGCGTAAACATCAAAATCGATCAATTTGATACCATACTGATGACTGATGTTAAATTGATGTTAAATACAACAGGTATAAATTCCATTTATTGAAGTTATTGAGAGTAAGGCCAACATGATTACTCTCATGCAAGGACACCTCTCTCAGCCACTTTGAATAGCCATATGATCTTTTAGCCTAAATTAATGAATGTAAGTGAAAAAAGTTGCTTGCCTGGACTGACTGATGCATCACTTAACCATTCGTTTTACTAATTTTATCAAAACCTGAAAGAATGGAATCCATACCTGTTAATGTGTTGAAAAAAATACATACATTAATCATATTTATATGTTTTGCATCCATGCAAGCCAAGCCTAGTCGCTTCAAACAGGCCCGGAACATAATAGCAGCTTCCTTTGCAACCTGTGGGCGTGTGGTATAGGTAACGCGTGCTGCCTAGTATAGAGGCGGGTGTAAGAGACTAGCTAGGACTGTAAGGGGGTAACTCTCATAAGTGCTGCGCTGGCGCGCTGGCGTGTGCGAGGATTATTTTCTATCCCTTGAAATCACGCACTTCATGGTGTTTATGGCTTAGGTCTGCTCCCGGGTCTCCTCAAATTTGCCCAAATTTGCAACCCTCAAATTTGCACCCCTAAATGGCGTTATCCTCATAACCAAATTAGCAACCCTAAATGGCGTGAAGAGAGAGAAAAGGCTACCCTAATCGGCGATTTACAAGCGAATGGTGCTGAAATGCAACCCTTTTTGCCAAAGATGTCGACGACGCTTGAGTACCTGAAACAGGACCCTTTTCAACGCTTTTTCTGGACGCGGGTGCGTAGCAGGCAATGTGGAGAGTGACCCCCCCCCCGTGGTTAAATCTCTAGGGTGTCACTTTTAACACCCGAGGGTGTGGTCCTCCAGGGACACCAACATGGTGTCACTCAACACCCCAGTGCTTACAAGGTGAAAACAATAATCCTGGCCAAAGATAATGAATGTACTTACCTGTAACGGTTTGGGTACGTGTTAGTGTAAGAACATCCTCACTTATATCAACATCATTGACTGTACCAGTAACAGTGATGCTCTGCTCTGCATGGAAGCCATCATTGAATATCTTATATCAGAACAAATGGAAAATTACAATTACTTTAGTATGTATTTCACTTAAATTTCTTTTCTAATGCAAGATTAGGTGTAAGATTATGTAAGTGGATGTAATAAATGTTTCACAGCATTATATCATTTATCAATTTGTTTGTGCTGTAATAAAAAAATTTAAAAGATGTTTTGGGGTATAAAAATCAGTGTCCAAAGGGGAGAGATATACGTGTGTGACGCCCAATGCGGAGAGCTGTATGTGTGACATCATAGCTATTATTTGCATTGCCAATGGGAGGATCTCATTAGCATTACTATTCTTCACATTCAAATGATCATAACTTTCTTATTTTTTGTCTAAATTATATACTTAAATCTACAATGATCACATTCTTTCATTTTTCTCCCTTCACGATTTCAAACTTGTTCCATTGGGTATCATTCTCATTTCATGTTGAATTTATCATTCATCAGACTAACCTTCTTTCCCGCTATAGATTGAGCACCATCGTCTGTCCATACGATGTCACTGTTCAGAGCAGCCAAATCGACATTGTTCACGTCCGCTGATACCGTTATATGATTAGATACAATAAGCGCATCGGTGAAGGTCTAAAAGGAAAAAAAATACAAATAATAATACAACAATCAAACACAGTGGGTGATTTCAAATACGGTGTTGAAATCTGGTGTTGGTTTTATGACAACACCAACACCAGCCACAACACCGTACTTGAAATCAGGCTGGTGTTGGGATTGACCTCGGAAAATCTGACGTATTTCCAGCAGTTCGTGTTGAAGGCTGGTGTTGAATGTCGTCTGCTGAACCCAGCACTGCGGCTGGTGTTGACGATCTGAGTGCAGTTTCCCCATTCACCAACACCAACCCCCAGGGATTGGGAAAAACGTGATTTCAAGTTTGGTGTTGGTGTTGGCAATCTCAAGCTTGGGAACAGGCGGCAAACACAATAAAAGATTCCCGTAAAATTAGCTTTTACAGTTAAGATGAGTACAAATCATTTAAGCATTATGAGGAATAATGTTTACTCTTTCGATTTCTTGAATTAATCAAAGCATTTGTATTCTGTACGAAAAGAATATAATGCATTTCTCTCCGATTTCATTTTTCGTCGTCGATACTTCTCGTGTGAAGTTGAGATGAGTTAGCAGCGCAGCGCAGAGGCGTGACGTCATGTGCTATCGATAACGCAATCGGTATCGTTCCTCTGAACCCAGCTCGGTGTTCGAGCTCAGTTCAGTGGCCTTTTTACGCTCTCAACACCAACACCAAACACCAAACTTGAAATCACCCAGTGTTACAGTCTTAAAGTAGACATTAATTGGAAATGATTTTGGCTCAATCTGGTATAGATTCATGGGACTTTGTATGCGGAAGTGAAGTAAATAGATGAAATGTTTTCAAATTTAGTTACTCTCTTGAAATAAGCTGGAGAAGGGATGCAAAATTTTCCTGATTTGGGAAGAAATGGTCGCAAAGCTATAGTGACGTCACAGGAGCCAAGCAATTTAGAATTGTAAGGGTGCCGTGGTCTAGGGGCTACATCTTGTCTGCAAGATATTCACCCATATTGTGCTGCACTCAACTCAGGTGAGATGAATGGGTACCTGGCAGGATTTATTCCTTGAATGCACCAAGCACTTTCAGCAGCTGGAACTAAGGCCGGGGGAATATATAGTGCACCATTGAATAGGCAACTAGATAATCAGCGCCTCTTATATGCTGTACATTATTAATAGTCATGAAATCTTGAAACCTGTATCAACTTCAGGACATTAAGATGAGGATATATTCAGCTGATAAAAATGTCAATTAGTTTTGTGAAATTATATCAATTTGCTGAAATGTACACACATTGTTTGGACGAATGTCAGACATGACATCTTATTTGAGTGAGAAAACCCAGTATCACACAAATTATTCATTTGCAATCGATTGCAAATTGCAATTCATGTTTGTAAATCACCTTCTTTGAAGAAATGCTTTGAGTGCCATCATCAAGGTAGATCGCCCGACCTGTCATGTCTTCAATGTTGACGCCATCCAAAGTACCGGTGATGGAGACTGCGCCATCAAACTCGACAGAGCCTAAAGAGAGTAAAGAAATGCCTCATCGTCGTCATTAGTTTCATCAAATTCAGCAACATGAACATCAGTATCATCACCATTCCACAGAGAGCAAGACCTCTGAAAGACTGCTGTAAGACCATAAAACTTGCTTGATCTTTCAAGGGTCTTTCAACAAACTTTCAAAGATCTCTGAGGTCTTTCACAATTCCTGATGGATCTTTCAATGGTCTTGGTGGTCCTCGTGAATCCCAAAACTTTTTGAAATGGTTCAAAACAGTCATTCAGCGGTCTTACAGGAACATTGTATTTTGATGGTCTTTCAACAGTCGTTGAATCTTTCCATGATCTTTCGGCAGTCTCTCAAGATTTCTGCGGAGATCACTGTAAGACTCATGAGAGATCATTGAAAGATAATACTACTTAAGCCCCCATTCCACAGAGGGGAGACCTTATTAAAGTAGAGGTAAAAGTGGTAACAGTAGCAAAAGTTGCAGTAGTAGCACAGATGCATGAAGCAAACAAGAAGCTGTTATTTAAAGAATAAGAGTTGAAGTATGAAAGTAGCTGTCAGAGGAGTATTATTATTATTGGAATTTTTTAGATAGACCTAGTAGCAGCGACATCAGAATTGACATTATTCATAACAATCCTGATGACCATTAGCACTAGAAGATGTAGATGCAGGTCGTCTAGGACATTTATAGGAGTCATGAACACAGTCATAGAGACAATTGCAGTAATGCAGCAGCAGTAATAGCTTTCCAGAATAAGAACATTATTTACGTAATCAGTACAACATATAGCGACCATCCTTATCACTGCTATCATCGGTAGATGTAGACATTAAAGAAGTAGTGATGGAAGTTACAGCAATAGCAGCAGCAATGTAAGTGAAAGAAGGACCAGCAGAAAGTGGAAGTAATAAAGTATAGAAAGCATGATTACCAATGTTTATATCCTACATGTAGCTTACCCATCATCACTTTCAAAGGTTGAGGTAGAAGAAGTAGCTGCAATAGTAGCAGCAGCATAAGTAGCCATAATAGTAAGTCAATGAAATAGTAGTAATGCTACAATCATCATCATTGTCATGGTCATCATCAATTTCATCATCATCACCATCTTAATCATAATCATCACTATCATCATAGTCTTTGTCGTCATCATCACCAGCATCAACATCATCGTTATCACCATAGTCACCACCATCATCATAATCACATTCATCATCATCATCATCGTCTCCGTCGTCATTTTCATCGTCCTCATTATCGCCATCATCACCATTCATCGCCAACAGCTACTTCATGTGTTATCACAAGACCATCACCACCATCACCATCATTAGCAACACCATCATTACAATCCTCACCATCAGAGGAGGGATGGTTTGCTTATTTCAATGGGAGGCAAGTTGACTCAAAAGAGACTGATTTTTCAGTTTGATAATACACAATAATATTGCACAACCCAGACCTCCATTTTTAATTCTTTTTTTCTTCCTCTATTTCTCCTTTTGTTCTACCCTCCCCCAAAAAATACATCTCGACCAAAACACTACCTCTGATAATGAGCATCATCACCACGATCATTATTAATCTAATATATACCTGTAAATGTTTTTACTCCAGTGATAGTTTGATCTCCACTCTTATACAGGATAGAATCTTTCAGATCAGGAAGGTCGATATCATTGACCAAACTGTCCGTATCTATATTTCCATTCACCGTCACTTGATCGGCAAATGTCACATCACCGCTGATCTCCTAAAGATAAAGAAGATGTAATAATTTTCAACGGGTTGAGAAATTTTTGCTGACAGACCTATCCGGGGGAGCCTTCCATCAACATTTCTTGTCTAACAAGTTGTCAGATCTGACATTTTCTACAGTAACTGTCGGATAATACAGAAGTTGTCCGAAAATACAGGATTAGTTGAATAAAACGTCAGAGTCCTCTCAAGACACACCTGGGATTGTAACATGAAGGGATAGCATGATATTTACAATAGCCTATGACTTTCAAGATTTATTTTAGTTAATTCTCATTTTCATTTTGTCCAGTTTACAAAACAATCAAGGTGAACACGGGTGGACACGATACATAGTTATCAGGAAACCTTTAAACTGTTTGTACATGCTTTGCTATGAAATTACAGTTTTTAAGGTTAATCGTGTGATTGTTTTCACATGGTACTGTTAATACAATGTATATTGTTTCTCCTATCCCATCGCTGTCTCTATTTCTCTCTCTCTCTCTTTATCTATAACTCCATCTCCCATATATATATATATATATATATATCTTTCACACACACACACACTCATTCACACTAACTCGCTCTTCTGTTTAGTTTGTCACCTCTTCAGTAATTAAAGGACAAGTCCACCCCAACAAAAAGTTGATTTGAATAAAAAGAGAAAAATCCAACAAGCATAACACCGAATATTTCATCAAAATCAGATGTAAAATAAGAAAGTAATGACATTTTAAAGTTTTGCTTAATTTCACAAAACAGTTATATGCACATCCCAGTCGGTATGCAAATGAGGGAACTTATGACATCACTCACTCACTATTTCTTTTGTGTTTTATTACATGAAATATGAAATATTCTCATTTTCTCCTCATTGTCCTGTGAAACAAAGTTTTATTTCTCTCTGAACATGTTAAATTACCATTGCTTAACATTTTATGGTTCAGTCAAGTTGGTCCCTATTTTAAAATCTGCAAAAAGTTAAATAATGTTTAATTCAAACAATAAAAAACAAAAGAAATAGTGAGTGAGGGACATCATCGATTCTCTTGTTTGCATGTGACTAAATTGTGCATATAACTATTTTGTGAAAAATAAGCAAAACTTTGAAATGTCATAACTTTTTTATTTTACATCAGATTTAGATGAAATTTTCAGCATTATGCTTGTCTGATTTTTCTCTATTGATTCAAATCAACATTTATCTGAGGTGGACTTCACCTTTAATATTTTGTAAATCGTACTACTTTCACTTTGGATTCTGTAGTTCCCTATTACTGCAATGCATAAATTTCATGCAAATAATCTTGGTGAAAGGACATGTTTTTAATATTTTCTAACCACATCAATGATTTTCAAAAGTGCACAGGCGTACCTGATTTGTAGATAATGTGACTCTCCCATCAACAAAGGCAGTCCAGTCCTCTTCATTTAAATTGGTTATGTCGCCATCTGCTGCCTGTACGTTGCCAGTGGCCTTAAAGCATTCAAAGGTCATTGCACCTTTTGGTAAGAATTTTACATAATTGAAATATGTACGTTAAAGAAACTTAATCATAAGCATCACATCTTATATATCGTCACCCATTGTTTATTATGTCATTTAACATACATCCATATAAATTGTACTTTTATTTTGAGATTTTAAGCCTGATATATTGCCTCGACCTACTGTCTTGGGGGAAAATAGTAGGTCTATAGTCACTTCTGGGCAATATGTTTTGCTATTGCTCTCATGAGCAGTCAATATCGGTATGCTATCCCATCAAAGTACATGTAACCTGTCACTTCTTAGCTGACATTAACCATCATATGAAACTTCAAATGAAAGATCAACAGTATTAACATCGCCCCCTGATAGTAATAGGTATTATCACTTCAGGGCAATAAGTTTTACCAGTGCTCTCATGAGCAGTCAATATTATATACCGTCTCAATGAAGTACCTTACCTGTCACTTCCTGGCTGGCATTAACCATCATTACTTCAGTCGAGAGATCGACTGTATTAACATCGCCCCCTACGATAAGATCACCCGTTACAGACATCGTCCCAGCAAAGGTCTACCATATCAAAGAAAGAGATTTGTATTAAAAAAAGGCACCAGAAGCAATAAGCCAGTTTGTACAATAGACCTTTCCTATCTTTCATTAGGATAGGCAAATTTCAGGGCAAAATATTATGGAAGCTGGCCCGACAGCAGGATGCACAAATTGCATAGATCAGGCCCCTTAGGCCCGTTTTTTTTACCATTTAAAGGGCTTGCAACTGTTGTAACTTTTTCATTATGGCAACTATCATGGAAACCATGATTCTGATTGGCTGCTGAGCCCTGTTGCCATGGTAGTTGCCATTATGGCAAAGTTACATCAGTTGCAAGTCCTTTATGAAACGGGCCCCAGGTAACTAAAATAGCACATCAATGAATGCTTTATGAAGCTATTTGTTGCATTTCTACTTTGAACGCATTTGCATTTTGTAATTACAATGTACTTGGCCAACTGTTGAATAACAGCTGCTAATAAACACATTGTTGCGTTGGATCTAATGAAAACACATTTAAAAAAAAAAGAATATAAGGATAATCAAGACAAAGTTTGTGCTTAATATCTCAATGAATATTAAACCAACATGCCATTGGATTTTAAATGACCTTATGACATGCATGCACAGAATTGAATTTCAAACTGGTATATTACAAGGCAAATTGCCAATTTGTGTATTACCAACTCGTCCACTCACCACATGGTCTATTTTCATTTAGTCTAATGCAATTTTGTCCATCAACATTTCGTCTAACAACCATTTGGTCCAATATCCATTTCATTTTCATTCATTTTGCACAATTAACACTTGTCCAATTAGACCAAATGGTATATGGATTAAATGGTTATTGGACCAACTAGTAATTAGACGAAGTGGGGAGTGGATGAATTGGCAATAAGACCATGTGGATTGTGGACGAACCCATGGTAGACCAAATGATAGTACACGAGTTGGCAGTTGGACGAATTGGCACTATACGAATTGGAAATAAACCTATTACAAGACATTTGCTACTGATTTAGTTATATCCATTGGCATAAGTAGAAGTACTTTAGAAGAGGCTGTTCTAAACCCTGGATAGATATTGAATACATATATATACTGGGATGCGAATCACTTCAGCTCCAGCCCCTGAGTATTTCAATTAAGGACATTCTGTTGATAAGCCCAAATATAAAGTAGCACTCAAGACATATCTCTTCTGTAAATAGTATGATTTTCTTACAGTTAATATGTCCGTAGTTAAGTTGATATTTTAGATATGTATAGGTAGTTTCGTTGGATGTTTAGTTATGTAAGGTAGTTAAGTTGATAAGTTAAGTAGTTAGGTTTTGTGATGTAAAGCGCTTAAAGAAATGTTGATATATAGGCGCTATATAAATATTGATTATTATAATTATTCTAATTCAAACATTGAGTTATTACCTTTGTTCCTGCCAGCGTTTCAGACTCGGTTACCAGGGCTGCTTGGGCCCAGAGGGTGCTCATCGATACCCCGTCCACATTGCCTGTAACACTCATGTCAGATGATGCAGAGAAACCATCTGTGAAGGTCTTCGTTCCTGAAATACATGTATATACAAAGATTCATTGGTATAGTAATCTATTCTTGAGGGTAGATTCAATCAAAATGAAGAGTGTTTTATTAAACAAGAATAATGAGGCAGAAGGCAAAATTGGAAAAATAAAAAAAGAAATTTTGAAAGTTTGTGAAATATGTGAAATATGTAATAAATCACTATACCGATTTAGATTTCAAATTGGCCACTTAGGCGGTATCACTATGATGTTGGTTAAGGACTTCCATTTACTCCTAAGCATAAAAAAGAATTAAAATTTAATTTAAAACATCTTCCTTAGAACTATATTTTCTGTAAATAAGTACCTAAATATATCCGATAGAAATCATTATTGCATTTACACTTAACAAATATGCTCATTAGCCAATCAGAATTGTTCTATGTACCTGTAACTGATTCGCCACTGGTTAGATCCATGAAATCATTTTCAACATCATAAGTGTTGACGGTGCCTGTGAATTTAAGATTTCCACCGGATCCAGCACTGAATGGTGAAGTAAATGTCTTATCGGCTGTTATTACTTGCTCTGATGGTGAAAAAAGAGAAAAATAAGTGGAATTTAAAACACTTTTTTAAAATGATTTTCAAATTTGCCCTCGGCAGTTCACATGATTAGGATTTCATCAAAAGAAGGCTTGCATTAACCTGTTGGAGATTGAGCTCGCCTATGTGCGGGCTTGAGTCTATTGAAACGTGTCATAGCAAAATCATTCATCATTCAAAATCTTTGTGGAAGCACCGTGGTGTAGCGGTTCTGACTCTCGCCATGTAATCAGAGGGTCGTGTGTTCGAATCCCACCATGGCCTAGCGCCCTTTGGCAAGGCGTCAATCCACATATTGCCACTCTCACCCAGGTGCTAATTGGGTACCGGTAGGAAACAACCGTCATTGTGGTTGGTTTAGCAAGTGTGCTTATGGTTAATCGAAATTAGTATTGCAAATTAGAATCATTATTTTTGTAAATTTGAATTATCACTGTATATTTGAATTATTATGGTTAAATTGAATTAAGATTATTATTGTAATTGAGATTTTATTCATGTTTATGTGCAATTATATGTTTTTTATTGTTGATTCAATGTCAATTCAGCCTTCGTAGCTGCTAAATTGAATAAAATATATCTTGAATCTTGAACAGGCTGCTTGAAATGCTATGAATCCAGTGACCGGGTAATAATAATTGTGAAGCGCTTTGAACAGTCGTAGATTGATAAAGCGCTATATAAATGCCAATTATTATTATTATTATTATTATTCATACTTCAACGGGTTAATCAGCCATTTGTTATAGGTCGTCGGTGTGAGCAAAATGGGTGAAAAAAATATAAGCAATTTAAATGACAATATGGTATAAAACAGAACACAAACCTTGCGCTATGTTAGCGTAGACGGCATCTGCTTCCATCGCACCGACATCGACAGTGTTGACTGTGCCGTCCACCACCACGCTCTTTGAGACTACCATGTTATCCTCAAATGTAACAGTACCTGAAAATGGGAGAAAACAGAGGATAGGACTTTGAATTTGAAGCTGGGTGATGTGTCCATGTCCCCTCCCCCCTCCCACCCCCTTCCCCCTCCCACTCTCTGATGGCCATCTATACCTCAGGCGGGGAAATGGATATACTGTGATTTCTTATTGACTTCTGTTGGTTGTTAATATACATTGAATTTGTAATGTAGAAACAACTTTGGCATCTTGCAGTTTTCTGCCTTGAAATGTCAGTTGTCAATTTTTTTATCATTAAATTGCTATGCGCAATTTATCGCTGTTTTTTTCAGTTGAGGATTATAATAGGTTTTTTTGCCTGTGTTTTCACCTGTTGCATCTGAACCATGATCAAATATTGTTTGAATGAATAAAAAATAATAAATAAAAAAGACACATTTCAATTATGGTGTAGGGCATAGGTGTCATATATTGTCTTGAAAATGTTGGTCGGGCTGCTTATCAGAGATTCCTACTGGTTGTGAGTTTAGATAATTATGCTATTTTGAAGTACATGAGTGAATTTGATATACAAATAATGAATGTGTATGCGTGCAATGGGAAGAATATTTTCATGAGATGAAAGATGTAAAGTTCCATTCAACGAGGCGTTAGCCGAGTTGAATGGAACTTTTAATCTTTCATCGAATGTAAATATTCTTTCCATTGCACAAATATTTACATTCATTATTTGTTTTATATAACTCATATTAAGTTACAAAGTTTTTAAATATGTAAAAAAGGAATAAAAAAGATAAAGAATAGGTTGGCCTATTTCCAGCAACTCCTTTTCTCTGATAATTGCTAGTCGGTGGATTACACCATGTATCGACAGCTCATCAGCCCTTTGCTTTCATGTTTGTGACGCGCATTGCTTCATGGATCTGAGTCGAGCGCGCACAGTCAGTTTGATCTGCACTAACTTCATGCGCGCAAACACACACACACACACACATACACAAAAAGGTAAGTAGACATACACATGATTATACTGAGGGAGCGCTAGCGCGCGTACCGTGCAATGGAAAAATAAAAAATGCATGGTCACCGTGCAATGGAAAATTACAAAATGCACGGAGTAAACAATGGACCAAATATTGAACACCTTTCAACCAATCAGATGGCAAGAATCTTCGTTTGAGTTATATAATACTACATGTACCATGGACATTACAGTACTTCTAACAATCCACATTAACAAAGTGCTTAAAATTTGGGAATGGCTTCTATTTTAAGTGATTTACAGATGTACTGTTGTGTAGTCAACAAGATTGCCTACGTAAAGTGTATGCAGTTTATACATTCCCAAAGAAATATTTGATCAAGAGTTACCTAGTCAACTGTTACAGGGGAGTCATTTACCACCTGGGTGAAGAGTGGCAAAATGTATATGATGCCTTGCCAAACAGCTAAATAATTCAAACACAAGATCTTACTAGTACATGTAAGTCAGGGCGAGGGTGAGAACCACGACATCAAAAAACCTTGTACAAGGTCATACCTACCTTGCACCTCTTGTGTCCCAGAGCGCTTCATGACTTGACTAGCTAGAACAGACACATCCACACCGTCAACGGTACCTGATGTGTGTAGGTCACCTTGCACCATGATACCGTCAGCAAAGATCTTGTCCGCATCTATGGTATAGGATCCTGTGAATGAAAGATGGGGAAAGGTTCTCAGCTTACAAACAATTTGCATGTTAAATAAAGAGGCTTTAATAGGAGTAAATTATAATTTGGAAACAAATTTTTGGCATTACTCCTATGTGATTAAGGATTACTCCTATGTGATTAAGAATTTGTTTCCAAGTTATAATTTCCTCCTATTAAAGCCTCTTTATTTACTATCTATTGTCCACGGCGGACTGCATTTGCATATTAACGAGTCAGAAAGAAGAGGATGGAGGGTATTTGAATTCCAGTTCATCGTGGCTTAGCCGTGAACCAGAATAGCCTGGTGGTTAAGACGCTGCCGGGAAAGCAGTAGATGGCAGGTTCGAATTCCACTGGTTCCAATTTTTTCTGACTTATGATTTTCATTACAGATCCAGCATGCGATCTTAAACACATAGGAGAAATGCAGAAAATTTGTTTACAAATTAAGATAATTATGATGAACAATAGAAGCCCTGAAATATACCATTTCATGACCCATCCTCCCCTGTTGTCGATGAACACTGGAATATTTATTGTCAATAACAAAATACCAACTGAAAACTGCAGAATGGGGCCAACTTTCAAAACGCTTCAACCTAAGTATATCTATAGGTATACTGATTACATTTACTGTATTATAAATCACATTCTCATGGTAATTGTATTTTTCACTATCATTATGTTATCATCATCATCATCACAATTATATTATGCTAAACATTATCATTATCAGCGCCTATAATCAGTATCTACTTGCCAAAACCATTTGATGGAATAACTTTGATTTCCAGAATTTTTGGTATTTAGAGAAGAGCTCTCATCTAATTTCTGCACAGCCCGTTGTAAAAACCTGCTACACGCAAAAGTTTTTGTGTAGCAGTCTTTAAAAATATGTGAAGCAGATTGTGATACAACATCAGGAATATGATTCCGTGCAGTCAATTGTTTACCACACACTGAGGAACAGTGGCGTACCTAGGATTTTCAACAGGGGTGGCAAAACCGTCCGCCAAAAAATTTGTCAAGCAAAAAAAAAAAAAAAAAGGTCGTCAATCACAAATGACAATCACAAGCTCGTCAGGGGGGGCAAAAAAGGTCTTTCAAGCTCATCAGGGGGGCAGGGATACGTCCTTTGCATGGGTTGTGGCTCGTCAGGGGGGGGCAGACTGCCCCCTCTGCCCCCCCCCCCCCGTAGGTACACTAGTGCTGAGGAAGCATGAAGATAGTATATTTCATCATTCTTAATTTGATTATGAATTGTTCTAGCTTACATGCATGCATGGCAGGATATCATGACCATGTAGGGGGGAAACCGTGGTGTAGTGGTCTAGCTACACACCCCCAATCAGTTACATCGGGAGAGACATGCGGGTCATAGTGATTCAGTTCGCTTTTTACCTCTCAGGCACATCTAACCCAAAACAAATAGTAATGATAACACTATTTCTGACTCACTTACCTGACAGCGTAATCAGATCATCAAAGTCAACTCCGTCCGTCAATCCATTTACAGAAACAGACCCGACTACTTTGAGAACATCTGTGAAAGTCTTTTCCCCCGTGATCACTTGCCCTAATGAACAGAAACATAAAAAACCTTATTATCCTGGTAACCACTTAATTCAAAATTTCCCATAGGCTGTATACAGGGACCCTCTAATTCCAATGGGCAAAGTATGAATGTATAGCAAGTCATCTGTGTGAAAACCATTTTCCATTTTAGCGATTTTAAAAGCAATGTTTAAGAACATATTATTTTGACACAGCACCCCCACATGCATCCTCACACATTATTTGGGAAAATCCTGCTACCACTTTACTCGCAGACCCAGTGGCGTAACTACGGGGGGCATGGGGGGGCACGTGCCCCCCCCCCCCCCCCCCATCGGTTCACAAAAAAAAAAAAACGGGGAAAAGGAGAAAAAAAGGGAGAAAGGAAGAGAAACGTAGTGGGAAAGAAGAAATTATTGTTCATTATAATGTTATAGTATATAATAATGATATGTTACATTAGAAACATTTTTTTCTCATAACTTTATGAAACATAATTTGTTCAAGGCCTATGTCTTCACTGTTTCTGGTGCTCGCTTTGTCTGTTTATATAACAGATCAAATATTTTTTTCGGAACACTATAGTTTTCAAGTATATTTGAGAGACCTGATGTTGTCAAATCAAGTCAATATACACCAAATGTATTTCCTCGCACTTCGAGTTATTATTGTTTTATGTAGTGACATATGCTTCTTTTTCATGACTACTTAAAGTGATTGCCCTATTTTAAGGTCTTAATATAAGGCATTTGTCTGTGCTTACATTCACATGTCCCTTTTCTGATCTGAATATCAAAAATTTTCAGCTCGCGCTTTGCGCTCGCATCATTTGGTTAGTGAAATACACATGGTCTTCTTGAATTCCTACAAACAAACCTTAGAATGCCCCTCTTAAGGTCTAAATTATCAGCTCGCGCTCGCAATATGTGATAAGTGAGATGTGTATGATAATCAGGATTACAATGACTACAAAAAGACCTTTATGTGTTTGGATGTAATTCTAACAAAATCAGCAAGCGCTTGGCACTAGCATTAGATGACTACGGTGAGATATGTATAATCTTAATGGATTACTTAAAAATAGTCCTTGTTTGGAGTCAATATATACACAAATTTCAGCTCGCGCTTAGCGCTCGCATCATTTGATTAGTGAAATATGTATGATCTTCGTAAATTCCTACAAACAAGCCTTAAAATGCCCCTCTTCAGGTCTGAATTTCCTAAATTTTCAGCTCGCGCTTCGCACTCGCAATATTTATTAGTGAGATGTTAATCATGATTACAATTAATGACTGCAAGTGCTTCCTGTATTTAGATGCAATTCTAACAAAATCAGCAAGGGCTTGGCACTCGCTTTAGATGACTATGGTGACATATGTATACTCTTAATTGATTCATAAAATATAGTCCTTAAAAAAATGTCAGTTTGGGGTCAATATATACAAAAAATTCAGCTCGCGCTTCGCCCTCGTACTGTTTGTTTAGCGAGACAGGTACGTATCATGATAATAAAAATTGGCTTATAATGTCCCTTTTTAGGTCTGAATATCCAAAATTTTCAGCTCGCGCTTTGCGCTCGCATCATTTGGTTAGTGAAATACACATGGTCTTCTTGAATTCCTACAAACAAACCTTAGAATGCCCCTCTTAAGGTCTAAATTATCAGCTCGCGCTCGCAATATGTGATAAGTGAGATGTGTATGATAATCAGGATTACAATGACTACAAAAAGACCTTTATGTGTTTGGATGTAATTCTAACAAAATCAGCAAGCGCTTGGCACTAGCATTAGATGACTACGGTGAGATATGTATAATCTTAATGGATTACTTAAAAATAGTCCTTGTTTGGAGTCAATATATACACAAATTTCAGCTCGCGCTTAGCGCTCGCATCATTTGATTAGTGAAATATGTATGATCTTCGTAAATTCCTACAAACAAGCCTTAAAATGCCCCTCTTCAGGTCTGAATTTCCTAAATTTTCAGCTCGCGCTTCGCACTCGCAATATTTATTAGTGAGATGTTAATCATGATTACAATTAATGACTGCAAGTGCTTCCTGTATTTAGATGCAATTCTAACAAAATCAGCAAGGGCTTGGCACTCGCTTTAGATGACTATGGTGACATATGTATACTCTTAATTGATTCATAAAATATAGTCCTTAAAAAAATGTCAGTTTGGGGTCAATATATACAAAAAATTCAGCTCGCGCTTCGCCCTCGTACTGTTTGTTTAGCGAGACAGGTACGTATCATGATAATAAAAATTGGCTTATAATGTCCCTTTTTAGGTCTGAATATCCAAAATTTTCAGCTCGCGCTTCGCGCTCACATTATTTGATCAGTGAGATAAAGGCACTGTCCTTAAAATGTGTCTATTAGGTCAGTATACCTGGCAGCTGAGCGCGCTTCACTTAAGTGACTCAAATTTTTGCTGGTGCCCCCCCAATGCCGTGACCCACGGTACGCCACTGCGCAGACCCAAGCCTGCCTTCTCTGACCTTCTCAAGCCTGCCTACTACTCCGCTTTCCACTCCTTCTGGTTTACAGTCTTTTTAAGGATTACATTCATTTCAAAAAGAATACTCTACTTTTAAACCTCCATTTTCTCGCCTTTCCAATTCACCTCCATTTCCATCCACTGTTCTTATCTCTGTCCCTCCAGGACTTTACACATGGTGTACCGTAAACCTCTTCTGCGAAAATCCATACTATCCTCATAATATACCTAATAAATGCCACAACCATGAAAAATTGAGATATTCTTTTAAAAGACCTTCGTAAAAAATATTTTAATATTCTATATATATATATGATGTCACAGGCAAGCTGCTCTTCTATGTATCATGTGCAAAAATTAATATGCTGCATTTGAAATAAATTTCATGTGATCATTATTTAACCAACTTTGGAGTTGGATAAGAATTTGAGAGTATTACTTACCCATGAGTTCTGACTATTGTTAATGCTTTCTTCATATATGATAAATTGAATTTTTAACCATTATTTCAACGATTCATTTTTTAACCAACTTTAGGGTTGGTTAAAAATCCCTGAGAGTGTTACTAACCTATGAAGCTCCAAACCTTGTTAATCTTACTTGAAATTCTGTTTAACCAACAGTTGGTTATTTCATATTTTAACCAAGTTTGGTTATTATTAAACAATTTTTTGAGTGTATTACTTACCCATGAAGTTCTGAACGTTGTTGATGCCGACTTCATATACATATCTCCCTGGAACCCCTATGTTACTGGTTTCTTCAATATTGACAACATCTGCTGTGAAGGAACTAGGCACGGTATAATAAATCTCACCATCGATAGCATTGATACCAACCTGAAAGGATATTCACAGAAAACAGAATCAATTGAATTGGCTAGTGATTTCATATCTTCATTAGATTGAGCAATTCAGGATAATACCGGTAGACTGATTGTGGACTTCTTTGATCTTTATTTTTCTTCAAATTGGCAACATTGATATTACTCTCTCCGTTACTTCAGTTTTCCTTTTAAATATCAGATATTAGACATGCATGAATATTTATGAAGAATATACATGTATTTACAGGTGAGAACTGCAAATTTGCAGGAAGGCACATTGCCAATTTAGGGATGCAATGATCATTGTCAGGGAAGAAATTTATTGCATTCAATTCTTTTGATTAGACACATGTTCTGAGTTTATAAAGATAGTTCATGTGGTGTAAATATTTCAACCTCGGTAAAGATGTACATGTGTTAGGAATATCCATCACACATCCCAATCAGGTGGACGTCGTATTTTGTATAAGCGTCGGAAATAGCAGTTTTTAATGAATTCAGTTGTGCAGATGCACAGGAAGTTCTCTTTTGTAACAGGAAGGTTTTACTTGATATGCTTTATGCACTCATCTGTTCTTAACATTAGTTACGATAGGGTATATTAAGGGGTTGATTTTAGTTAATCAGGGAGAACCACCCTAAGCTAAGATAAACCATAGATCTCCATTGAGGCAGTAAAAGTTATCTAAGGGGGTTGACGTTGTCGACGAGACTACGAGCCCAGCTGCCGCCCGGTTCTCCATCGACATGATACGCTATTCATGTCAATATTCGAGGCACGATCTCGTCCGTAGTAGTTGAAGTCTGATCCGAGGGGCATCACCATGTGAGGAGGCCAAGGGACCGTCTACTAAGGGCCAAGTGGAGGAAGCAACGCTATCTACGGAGGCCAGGGACCGACTATCGGGGGCCAAGTGGAGCAACGCCAGCTGTGGAGATCAGGGACTGACTGCCAGAGGCCGAGTGGGGCGTGTCACACCCAGACAGACGATGATACCTCTTTATTTTGCTTAAGTTCTACTTATTTGTGATCATTTCAATATCCATACCTATGTCATATACGTTCATGAACATTTCAACTTTAAACAAGTTGTTTATTCATCCTTTATTTCTTGTCTCAAGTAGCAGTAACTAATTTTAAAAAGTCCTAACATGACAACAATTTCTGTCAAAATGGCGGTCAAAGTACTTTGAATTTTATCATGGTACTTGCCTTAAAACCTAAATAAAAAGCGTCAAATCTCTTTCAATATCCTAATGAGAGGGACCTTCTAAACACAAGTCATTAGCAAGCAATTAACGCTTAATATTCAGACCAATCTCCTAAATTTAAGGGTTTGCGCAAAAAACTTTGTCATACCATATCTTAAAGGCACTGGCTAGCTTTGCGAACAGTCAATTAAAAAATATTCTTGAACCAATATGAAACAAGTGGAAGAGTACATTGTTATATATAATAAGAAGAATAGTAAGAGCAATTACATTCATTTATTTAGTTAAGAACATTCCAGAATGTCTCAGTAAAGCTTTGTTAGACATGAGTAATCTTTGTTATTTCTGAATAGAGACTGCAACACAAAGATATTCCAAGTGGTAGTGAAAATGAACTATAGGATTAGCTATGTTGTTTGCATGTTAATTTCACTGAGGTCATTCAAGAGTCTGAAAAAGAGTTCTGAAATTAGACTGCTCTAGAAATTGGCAGAATGTTCTTTTTGTAGACAATACTAGAAGCTTCCAGAATAGTAAATAATTTGTATAAAAGCTGGCAGTTTCTTCAAGGACATCATCACATCATATCAGATCAGAACTCAGAGTTTCACGCCAGACTTTATTTCCAACTGGAATATAACATTTATCTTCAGTGGAATTATTTGCACGCCATCAATGAACTGTTTGCAGTTACTTTGAAAGAGGAATTCTCAGTTCTCATCGAGATCATCTAGCTGTTTTAATGAACGCTTTTCAACCCATGGATTGCTGAAATTGACTGTTAATCATCATCAACATCGTCTTCACAGACATTTCAACTGGTAACAGTGACTCTTGTTATTCATTGTGCTTCAACATCAGTTTCATCAATGCCATCATTGTGAACTTTAATTTAAGGAATTTTTGTCAGCCAACTTGGATTTTATCTGGATCATAACTTTGGATTATAATCAGCACTTCAAGAGATGTAAGATATTTTGTTTTAATTTTGTTGATTGATTTACATGTATTTCCTGTAATAAAAAAAAAGGAAATCAAATTTAAACCTAAATTTTCATTGTTATTTGTTGCAGTATCATAACATGTACTAGAAAAAAAAAAAAAAATCATTATTGAGAATGAAAAGCTGTAAGTACCAAGATTTTTATAATGTCGCATCTACAAGTTGTTAAACATATAGTGCATGTGATGGAATTAATATGGTCACTTCATATTTCACTTTTTTGAAGCACTAAATAATGATTTTCCCCACACAATTTTTTCTGGATTTCATTTTTGTAACATATCACAGACACATGTGATGAGTGAGAAATTACAGCACAGATTGTTTTTTAAAGTGAAATCAATGTTTGCCTACATGTATGCTTTAAATCAGTGACGTACACACAATTTTTGAAAGGGGGGTTCAAGCTGAAAGAAATGTTGACAACCAATAAAAAAAAAAGGTCTTCGCCACAAATTTTAGGTCGTTGCGTACCCCCTAAAATCTTTGACTACCAAAATAAAAGGGCCTTCAACATTTTTCTAGGGGGGGGTTGAACACATGTACACCCTGCGTACGTCACTGCCTTAGATAATTGAAGAAATAAGCTTGTCTTTCTTACTACTGCTGGAGCAAACCCGCCTAGTCCTGTATCAGATGCCCCTCCGCTGATGGACCCCGTGGTCCAATTGATATCATCATAATTGAAGATCACGTAGGCATGGGTTCCGTCGCTGGCAATCGCATTCTGGAATGTGTTTGTCTGTTTAAAGAATAAAAATACACAAAAAGGATTTTTTTTTTTGTGTGTGTGTGTGCCAATTTTTCTCAATTTATTGAATTATTCAGTAAAATATTCAGAATGGCATTAATGAAAAAATCAATCGAAAACATATTCAGTTTTGAGAGAATGATCAGGTTCCACATCTACAAAAACATGTGAACACAAAAACTTTGAAAAGTACGAGTGGTAATACTTTTCATTCATTTTAAAATTGATAGCAGGAAGTCGGTTTATTGAGAACACATACCATTATAAAGCAGCATTTCGTATTTCTTTTTTTTTTTTTTGTCATCCTATACAAATCCTATATTATTTATCATTTATTGTTATCTATTTGGAATTCAATAGAAGATAAGCTAAATACCTGCTTTCTGGTTTTTTCACGCCTTCTTACAAGAATATAATTTACATACTGTGTTTTACATTCATTTTTTTGTACTATATTCATATTAGTGATTTGTATGTTCTACATGAAAATGGATGAAGAAAGAATCATGTCTAATTGAATTGAATTGAATACTTACAATACTGCTTGTAGAGCCGTAGTACGCTACTGCATCCCATGTGACCACGAATATCCAATTAGCTTCGAATTGAACTCTGAAGGTCTGGCAAATGATGCGGTTTATTTCTAAAGAGGTAATATCATCTTCAGCGGGATCCATCATCTGGCGATAGTATATGTTTCCTAAAGAACAAAAACAGAAATAAAAATAAAAAGGCAAAACGTCAACACCCACTTCATCAACCTTTATGAATAACATGTCCATTTAAAAGTGCAGTAGCTATATGCATATACTCTACTGATCTAGATAATTAGTATTGTATTATTACCACAGCTGTAGCTGAGCCACCATATAGGCGCTCATCAGGCATTCGAGGAATTTCTTCCTACTGGATGCCCATCATTCACCTCACCTGGGTTGAGTGCGGCACAATGTGGATCAATTTCTTGCTGAAGGAGAATACGCCATCAGTGGGATTCGAGCCCAAGACCCTCTCATTCGAAGTCCGGAGACTGATTCACTGGGCCACAATAAAATACGGGTCGTGTGGTCCAGTGGTTAGAGCATTGGACTCATAATCGCAAGGTTGTGAGTTCGAATCCCAACTCTGCCATTGTCTCCACTTTGATAAAAAGGCCCAAGAGTGATATCTGTCGTCTATTACGTCAGCCACTATGACTGATTAACCTAGACGTAAAATGTTTCCAAGGTAATTGGTTATATACCAGCTTGGCGTTTACCAGCAAAAAATGCTGTCCTGCCGAGTTCCTACGGGAGTTACCACAAACAGAAACAGAAACAGAAACAGAAACAGAAACAATGCTCCACTTCCTATATTGGTCTCATCCCACATAGTCTACTCCTAGTTCATCTACAACCAACCAGGTCGTGTGGTCCAGTGGTTAGAGCATTGGACTCATAATCGCAAGGTTGTGAGTTCGAATCCCAACTCTGCCATTGTCTCCACTTTGATAAAAAGGCCCGAGAGTGATATCTGTCGTCTATAACATCTGCCACTATGAATGATTAACCTAGACGTAAATGTTTGCTAGGTAATTGGTTAGATACCAGCTTGGCGATTACCAGCAAAATGCTGTCCTGCCGAGTTCCCGTAAACAGAAACAGAAACAGTATACTAACCACTCGGGCAATTTGCCATTTAACTCCTTTACAAATTGTCTTTACTTAGTTTCAGTTAGGCTATACCCATTAATATTCAAACGGTCTAATACCCCTTCATTGATATGGATTAATAATTTTCTGTTTATGACCTACATGTAACTAATACATATTCATGAACAAACTTATGCATAAACATGCTCTAATCGATACATGTGCTTCCCAATCAGCTTCTCATGCATATATTCATGACCTCCTCCAAAGGTACATTCATTTCATAACCCACCTCATGAATATTTACAAGTTACCTTATGAATATACATGACTAACCTCCTTCCGTGATGTCCACATCCGCCCAGAAAGGAGCAATATAACCTACCCCTTGCGATGGAAATGGTGATGGAATGAAGGTACTGACTGGTGCAGTGGCTGAAAGCAAGCCGTTCACGTTAACCTGTGAATCAATTCAAAATACAATATACTGAAGCATTTACACTCAGAGAGGTCCATATCCAGTTGATACATGGTAAAATTTTCAGATCGTCTAACACCATTGGCTAAACCCACTGGCCCGTATTCTGAAGTTGGGTTTAATTGAGACCACGGTCCAACTCTGTGCTAAAATTATGGGGAGACAAAGGTTCAAAAATTTTGTTTACATTGTATATTTCTTGTTTACAATTTTGCTTTCACAATAAAGAAAAATACTTCAGTTATCATTCCCAGACAATTATGAACTATTTGGGTGCCATATGAGTTAATAAATTGATTTGTGCTCCAATTGGCTCTCCATAGTTAAACCACAACTTTAAACCAGGGTTTAATCTAAACCTGACTTCAGAATACTGGCCACTTTGTCTACTCTCATTTGGTCTAGTTATCATCTAATTCCCTGACTATGTAATTTTCAATTTATCGTATCATTAGCTCTTGGTCAAATGAAAATTGTTTTATTAGCGGCTCATCTTTAGACCATGTGGTGTTAGGCCAAGTGGCGATGAATATACGATGCATAGTAGACAAAGTGGAAAATAGACTTAAGTGGTCAACAAATTAAATGCCATTGAAACCACAAGAGATGTTGATGAACTAGGTGTAAGATTGAGACCAAATGTATAGTAGACAAAGTTGATGAACAGCGGCATACAGATGGGGGTGGTGGCTTGGGGGTGCTTGCCCCCCCCCCCCCATTTTTCTTTTTGCCAAGAAGGGTGAAATGTGATAATTATTCTGATTATTATGTGAAATTCTATGTCAAAATTTGATTTTGTTAACAAAAAAGCAATAATTTCTGCTCGCTCGCAATATTGCGCCCCCCTCAAAATTTTTGGCTCACTACGCCACTGTGTATGAATGGGTATAGCCTAATTCTGCTACCACAAAACCAACAAGAATTCGCCAAAAAAGAATTATTGGGAATTTTATTGAGCTAAAGGTAGCACATCCTAAGCTTTGTGAAATTAAATAAAACATGGCAAAAGAGATCATCAAGAGATAAGAGATCAAAAAGATAATCAGTAAGAGCCTAAAAAAAGGAAAATCAAGGTTTTAAATAACAGGGTTCACTCAAACCTGTCAAACATAAGACGTGCACATTGAAATGTTTATGAAAATTCCAAGCTGTCCAGAAAAAAAGGCGTTAGAGAAACTCCTGTATCTTATGTTTTATTGAACCTTACAACTTCAAAGTATGAAGGAAAAAGTTCTCGTTTTTACTTTTTGAAGACCAAATCATTGTTAGATCTATCTACAGAGGACATTCCCTAGGGACTTATTGGTTTGGGGTAGTTGGTCATAAATGGAAGCAAGTGTTTGGCTACTCACTCATGAATAACTTACATATAATTGATGAATTGTTGTACCAAAGAACGGTAGGGGTTGATCCATTGCCACCAATACGAAAGCATTGTCGTCTTCTTTTGGGATGGATAAATCACCAACACTTGGGCCATAGGGAAAGAGCAAATCTGCTGAAGAAGAAAAAATTGAATAAATTAAAAAAAGGTTATATTTACACAGTAATTGCTACCTCAGATGTGAAACTGTATTTAAATGTAATGGTATTAATACCCTTCTCAAATTTACATGCTGCCCACTATAAAGCAAGAAGGCAAAAAGGTCCTTGCATGTAATGAACTCGATCAACATGGTGCTTGATTTTAGGTCTGGTAATCAACCGGACTGATTTGGCGCTTGATTGTAGCTATGGTAATCAACTTGGGCTATAGATCATTTGATTGCAGACAAAGTAATCAACCTAAAAAATCTCAAGTTTGGTTGATTGCAGCCTCACCCCAAACCTCCAATCAACAAAACTTTATTTTTCCAGTAGTTCACCATACCAGCAATTGCAATCAAATGATTTATAGGTCAAGTTGATTGCCACACATGCAATCAAACACAGCTACTTTCTGGTTATACTGCATCTAAATGGTGTTTAGGCCGAGTTTAGTGTCAAACCTACCGTCAACCAAACTTTTTTTTCCAGGCATATCACTGTACCAGCAATTATATGATCTATAGCCCAACTCGGATACCATAGCTACAATCACCACATCGGTCAACTTGATATCAAGAACCATATTGATCAAGTTGATTGCAATCATACACCACATCGGTCCAGTTGATTACCGTACCTGCATATCAGTATCAGTTCACTTGGTTACCAAAACTTGCCATCAAATCTAATATTGCTCAAGTTGATTACCATACTTGCAATCAAATGTCGCAATAGCTGTGTGCCAATTACCATACCGATAATCAAATGCCACACTGCTTGAATTGATTACCATAACTATAGGGAAACACTGCATTGGTGGAGTTCATTAACATACATGTACCTTCAATCAAGCTATCCTTGATGGTGGATGAATTGGTTGCATTGACAAGTAGAGCATCAGTGAATAGATCTACACCATCAATATTGGCTTCAAGATCAAGGTTGCCGTTTATTGTGATGTCTTCCTCAAAAGTCTTTTGGCCTGTGATCTAAAAACAAAACAAAAATTAAAATAAAAGCAAGATAATTTAACATTTCAACAATCCAAAAAATAAGCTACCACAATCAGAAGGGAGATACAGGATCATAGCGAAAAGAAAATTACAAGTATAGGCTTGTATGAAAAGGAATCTCTATCTTTCTTTCTTAATGCAGGATAAACAAGTGAGAAAATGAATTGACATTTATAAATAAATAATGAATCATAGATTGGAATTTGACAATAATTGATATTTGATTTATTCTCTATTAACCCTTATTAAATTGGGGGGGGGGTCAATTTGACCCCCCCTCAACAAATTTTGTCACTAAGCCGTCGCACAAATTTTGTTGACTGCGCCGCTCACAGACTTTTTACTTTCAAGTCTTGCGCATCTTTTGAGACCAAATTTGCGACGCCCGAGTATGCGGTTCTAAAATTACGCAACGTTTTGTAGGTGCATGTCAGACCAGAAATTGCTCAAAAAAGTGATTCCGTGTATAAAGTCAATGCAAATTGTGTTTTTCAACCAAAAATCATAAATGTATGATTATTTTTAGTTTTGTTGGTTTAAATGGATTTATTTTATGCTATTTATGATCGCAAAAGGGTCCTCGACAAAGTTCATCGGGAAAAACAAAGGTTTGAAAAAACAAAGAAATACATGTACATAAGAATTTAAAAAACAATAAAATACATAAGAAATTAATTATATTTTTGCTACTTTTTTGTAGATACATGTATTTGTTAGAAATGTAATAATTGATACTCCCACCAAAAATTAGCATTCTACTAGCTATATAAATTGAGTTAAAGGCAAATACATACACAAAAAACAAATTTATGGAAAATTTCATATGCTTATTTGCATAATTAATTTTAAAAAATTTGAAAATTTTACTATACACTCTTGTAGTTTAAATCCGGCTCTACGCACTTGCAAATTTTTGCGGTGATTGCGCAATCAGCAGCCGAGATCTGAGGGGGGTCAAATTGACCCCCCCCCCAGTATATACTGGTCCGAAATAGCCCAGTTAAGATAGGGTTAAGGTTTAGCCAACTATATATAAGAATAATGCAATTAAAATTAGTAAAATTAAAAAGATATACAACAGAATTTGAGGAATGATTGGAGGTTTTGCATATCTCAAATAAATTGGAAAGCACACAAAACTATTGAAAAGGTAAATAAATTATTGGAGCAGTGTACTGTTTAAAGGTTGATGCTTAAAACCATGCAAAATCTTCCTTTTGCCATTTCAAATATACTTACAAACTACTCTACCCTAAAGCATATATATAATAGAAAACATTATTGCAACTCTAACGCTAACATAAGCCTTAGATGAAATTAAACCCAGAACAACTGTTGCAGAAGCAAACGTTGTGTTAATCCTGTTTCAACATGATATAAACATAGTAATCATTCAATGATTTTGAATATTGCATGATCAACTACGCATAAGTAAGATCTCCTTATTCCAATAATGTAAGAATGTATGATACGCCATGTGTTTATCAGAATATTAGGACAGTCAAACTTACCTCTGTATCAACATTTTTCCTTACTGCCCGATCATCAAAATCAGAAAGATCAATATCATTAGCATCTCCACCTATTGTGACATCATCATCAACTGTTACACTTTGCTGAAAGGTGACATCACCTGTATGTCAAAAGTAAAAAGATCATTAGTAACATGTAAGCCAATACAGCCTTCGAATTACGAAGACAATTACTTGGACCCGATGTCTGATGATAAAAATTTTAGCAAAATATTATTTGATCTTAAATGATGTCCTTCCGTCTGATATTTATATCATTTGATATTGAGCAAACATTTTTTTTTTTTTGGGGGGGGGGGCAAAATATTGAGTGTGAGGCAAACTTTATGATAGAAAAAAAATTGTCTTTTTATAACAAAAACCCAATTATGGAATAGATTTTTTACATAATATTCAAGAGAGATATCATATTCCACCCTCTTCTCTTTGCTATATTTTCTGTTTTCTTTTTTTTCTTGGTTGTCGAAGTTTCGGGCAGAAACCCCCAGTCCTCCATCATCTATACATTAGTGGCTGACTCCAAATTTTTTTTAATCTGACCTTGTTTGATTTGATTTAAAAACTGGTCTAATTTGGTTTGGTTTATGATATCATAGATTTTTGTGATGATTGATGTGATAATGTGATATGGTGCGATTTTAAGTGATGCGGTGTGATTTTATGTAATGTGGTGCAATATTATGCGATGCAATTTGGAGTGGTGTATTGTGTGGTATAACATTATGCAATGGAGTATGATGTGTTGTGGTGTGTTGTGACATTGTATGCAGTTTAGTGTGGTCGATAGTGATTTGATGTGTTACTTTATTCTGTAGGGCAGTATGGCATAGTGTAGCCTAATGCAATATAGTGTGGTGTTTTGTGATGGTGTAGAGTGTAGAGTAATGTGGCATGATGTGGTGCAGATAGTGTTATGTCTTATGGTGCTATGTGATATGGTGCTATGAGGTGTTGTGCTTTGTGATGGTGTAGGCTGGCATGGCATATATAGTGTAGCCTGATGTGATCTACAATGTATACTCTTAGTGTGGTGTCATAAGCGTGTGGTGCTATGTGTTCTACTCACCTTCAATGGTCACACTGCCTGATTCCTTTAGTGTTATGTCTTATGTGCTATGTGGTGTGGTGCTATGAGGTGTTGTGCTTACTTGGCGTAATGTGGTGTAGGCTGGCATGGTATAGTGTAGCCTGATGTGATCTATACTCTTAGTGTGGTGGCATAAGTGTGTGGTGCTAGTGTTCTACTCACCTTCAATGGTCACACCGCCCGATTTCCTTACTGTATCTGCATTCATGTCCGATACATCCACACCATCTACTGTACTTGACGTCACAATATTACTGTTCACAGTCAAGACGTCATTAAATGTGATGCTTTCTGCATTGTAACAAATCAACACACGTCAATAGGGTGAACTAATATGGCTCTTGCTAGATGTATTTGAAAAGAATTTTTCATTCAAGATATCTCCTCAAACAGTATAAAAAGATGCAAAGTAAATATGTAATATCTTCATAACATTTCAAAGCTTTACTAGACCAGTTCAGCGTTACCTCATGGAAAATTTTGGTCAAATGACCTTTCATTTCTTTCATTATGATAGGCAGATTCCAAAGTATGTAAGCATGTCTTACATAGCAGGATGCAGAAATTGCATAGACCAGGGACTGAAATTGCATAGACCAGGGACTAAAATAGCACAAAATGAACACTCAATGAAGGTATTTGTTGCATTTCTGGTATGAATGCATTAGCATGTTGTTACATGTATATCAACGTACTTGGCCAACTGTGAAATACCAGTCACTAACGGGTGCATTGTTGTTTATTGTGGATGTAATGAAAAACCCAATTCAAAAGAATATGAATAATGAAGACATCAAAGTTGGTGCTTATCCCATTAAATATGAAACCGCCATGTCACTTTAGAAAGTTTAGTACAAATGACCTTCTTCTGATCATGTGCAGAATGGAACTCCAAACTGGCTTATTAATACCTCAGTCACATTTGCTCTACGGCGGCCGTACGGGGAGTCGAAGACAGCCGTTTTAATATTTTTTTGTACCAGCTACATATAGGTGGTTTGAAATTAAATAAAACGGCTGTTTTCGACTCGCCGTACGGCCGCCATAGAGCAAATGTGACCAAGGTATAAGCTGTAAAATTTTAGCATTTTAACAGTGTGAGTCATATCATCATGTAGACCACTATTCTAACAAACTGTAGGCACTCACACTGCTGAGTTGTTCACAGTGCAAAATCATCTTCACACTACTCAAATATTAGCATTTTAAGAGATGCAGATAACATCTCCGCATAGTTTGCTATATGTGACACTCTGAACACACACTGTGAATCTGGTCTATCCAGCAGGGCTTATATATCGTCGGCAGTCATCCGAACCGTCGTATCACACATACGACGGCGCAAACCCATTTCAGAGAAAATCGACTTCAAAGTTTACTATAGTTTTCACACATAGTTCCACAGCCTTACAACATACTCATTGCTAGAAAAATACATAGTTTGAAAGACCAAGACAATTGCTTGACAATGGTATCCTTATTTTTACACAAAAGCAAGGATCAGAGAAAATATCGCAAAAGAGGTACATGCTTGTAATTTCGGTTTGAGCGGTTTAGATTTCCCTCGTACAAAAACGCCATAGGGAATACAACAAACCTGACCGCGATTTCAATGCGTGCATGCGGTCAGTCAATACGTTGTATCGCTCTGTTGTTTCCAGTGGGATTTGCGCATTTTATTCTAAAAAATGTATGGCATCGCCGTGAAAATCCTCTAAAATCTCAGAAAATAAAAAGAAAATTTCTGCCTAGAAATTTAGTTATGAATAAAGTAGTACTTGTACTTTAATTTTCTGCCAAATCTCAAAATCAATTTTTTTTTGGGGGGACCAAAATTGACTGATACGACGGTTTGGATGACCGCCAACGATATGTGACCAGCCACACTATGACCAACAATAAGTTGCCAGAAAAGGTTCTCTGGAAATAGCCAAAATAATAACTTGGTCTTCAAAAAGTAATATTACAAACTTAGTTTCTGAAAGAGTTATTTGTCTTCTTTATGCTGTTAAATCTCAAGTTGTAAAGTTGAATAAAAGACAAAGCTACAAGAGTTTGTTTGACACCAATCTTTGAGGATTGCTTGGAAGTTTCACTGAGATTGCAGTGTGCACATCTCATGCTTGAGTGAACCCCAAACTTGTACTTTTTTTTCTCCTTATCCATTTAAGCTCTCACTGAATGTCTTCTGCATCCCACCAAGTACTTGAACAGGTTATTATTAATCAATTTTCACAGGTTATACATCATTAAAGCTTATGAAGTGCTTTTTCCAGCTCAATAACAATCTCAAAATTCACTTCGGGCGAATGATTTTTGGTTTTGGGGTAGCAGGTTACATAAATACCTACCACTGAGTGTGTGAGTTCCAGTGAGGGTGACAACATCTTGAGACACATCTACTGTATCCATGGTAACACTGTCTTGAACCACAGCATTACCTGTTACTGAAACAGCATTGGAGAAGATCTTTGCACCTAGAAATAAAAGTTATTGAAATAAAATTATGTTGAATCATTTGTGTTAATTAGAGCTCTGGATTGACATACAATGCATATGAAAAGTTAGAAACTATTACTCAATTTCACAAAAGCTATCATAATCCCTTTACCAGCATTTTTTAATAGCTTTTACAATTTTGAGCCAGTTTTATAGTTCATCTTCCTTTCGACATTTATATTAACACCATACATATTTCTTATTATTGTGTTAAAAATATATAGAATGTACAGGTTATCATTTCCTATATGAAGAAACAATTTCATTTTCTCTCACTCTCTCATGATTAATTATTGCATATATTAATTTTTCTTTTAATTTTGACCTTTCAATTCATCGCCTTGATTTTCTTTCTTTAATTACTATGTGTGATCCAGTAATACCCCTCAGTAATACTGACTCCTTCTTCATGCATAACAAATGTAGCGAGTCAAACTCACATGATTGTATTGGAGATATGAATCAGATGAGTGTTGAAAAATAATTATAGTAATACTTTAAATGACGTTTTGAAGTGGTTTAAAGTGACAAAGAATGAAGAAAAAATGAAATCATATGATATTTCTGTATATGGGATCATAAGATATCCGATACGATTTTTACATACCGGAAATCGTCTGAGCCCCGGTTTCCGTGACTGCATGCGCCATATTAAAGCTGTTGACCAAGACACCATTTTGTAGACTTAGATCACCATCCACGTACACGCTATTGTCGAAGCTGAGCTCACCATCTATCGTCTGCCCATCTTCATTATTTCTGGATTATGAAATCAACAGCAATATAAAAGTATATATTCTTCAATAATTTGGATCTCACATTTTTTAAACTTGCCACTCTCAACCCAGGGCCTGTCTAACAAAGAGTTGTGATTAATCTAATCAACCACCACTATGAAAAGCCAGCAACGTCAATGGTGTATATTAAAAAATTCATTGGTTTTTTGAAAATTCAGTGTGCTTCTTTTTGTTTACAAAGGAAAATATTCAAATTTCTTGTGGAAAATATTATGACATTGATGGATTTCTTTAGAATTGAGGTTCATTCGATCAATCGTAACTCTTTGTAAGATGGGATCCAGGTGTAGTAAATGAGTACAGAGATAAGAAGGAATTCCTTGAGCGTTGAAGCACCTGATCAGGGCAACTGTGCTTATACAGCAGTTAGAAACATTGCATTAAGTCCTTTAATTATTAATGTTGCCTTTCCTTATTCTTGAATAATTATTGAAATAGGTCTAAATGTTCCAAAACTAACAAACAAAAAGGGAAACCTCATCTGTGACTTAGTAGGTTATTACTTTTGTTTGTAGGTTTTTTTTTGGAGTCTTTAAACTATTCTAGCTTAATTGTTCAAAGGGGGTTGCAAACTAGCGTGAATTAACAAGGACAACTCTATATTAAAGGAAAAATGAAATGTTGGCTTGAATATTTTGTTCAATGAAATGAAAACAATCATCTGAAATTGCAGCAAATTTACACAACTTAAAACAGATGAAAAATCAACCGCACTATTCATCACTGAGAGTAATACACTTATTTCATTCCAGTTCCTTTTGATATCTTTCCACAAGGGCATAAATAGATGCAATCGCTTAAGCATTTCTATTGATAAAATATGATAAGGGGCAAAAATTGATTTTCAACCTTAAAATGATAATAGCTCACCTAACGACCGAGGTCTCGAGTGCCTCAATATCGACGCCATTTATTGCTGGAGCTGTGATGGTATTGGCTTCAAGCTCACCCTCTACTGCCAAACTTTTGAAGATTTTGTGCGCTGTGACAGTCTGCGTTTCACTTTTCGTAACACGGTCTAAAATTTGTAGAAAAGGTAAAACAAGTCATTTTAATCCTGATGATTATGAAACATTCTAAGGATTCCTGGCAGATAAGACACTTGCCTCACAAAACTTGTATTATTCATTTCATATTGTCATCAAAAGGAGGTCATCTCAAAGCCAGGAGAAATTAACTTCATACCCTAAATTATCTTTTAAATGTCTTTTTAACTTTTTTTCTAATATGTTATAACTGTTTCAAAGGTAACAGATGTCAGTAGTTATTCAAATAGTCTTCCTACCCAAATTTTTGATGCTCCTTCCCCGGAGGCTTTTAAGAGCAGATAAAAAAAAATCAGATTTCTTCCTCCTTGATTCCTTAATTTCTTCAATATTATGAAGCACTTAAATGATGTAAATTTTCTAGGCTTCTTACATCTAATTAAATGTTTACATTTAATATAAATTTGTGTGAATTAGCTTAATTATTCCAGATATATTTTTATGTGATTTAATAAGTAATAATGTTTATATGCTAGATTGAAAATTGAGTTAAGTATTATATGTGAATGTAATTGTAAAAGCGCACTGAAATGCTAATGTAATGCGCTACAAAAATGTAACTTTTATTTATTCATTGTTTTGTTTGTTCAAATTCCCAAGCAAAATTAAAATGTTTCTGATTTTACATGATGTGGATACTTGTTATGTTATACAACTCCCAAGAATGTTCTGTTATCTGATTGGTCCGTATCGGATAACATGATATTCAGCGAATTGCACTATGGCATCCAAAATGCACTATCCTGCACTCTGACGTCATACCAAATGTACTATCCTGCACTCTGACATCAGAGTGCGAGGTCAATTACAGGTATTTGATTACGATGGGTATTACCAGTTTATCAGAGACAGCTAGTCTCTTTTTATTCGACTTGACCCTGGATTATGTGTGTGTGGGTGTAATTGTGGGTGTGGATTTTCATTGCAATGTAACATGCACAACCATGTCATGATGTTTTTTTCTATTTTAGAGGAATATGTTTAACAAGTTTTTAAACTATCGTTTTAGTCTCCAATTTCATCATCAGATTACCAGGTATATCTTGTTTGATTGCTTGTTTGTTGGTTTGTTTGTTTATTTATAAACATTGATAGAGTCACATTTCAAATCAAAAGAACTGGTGCTCACCATCAAACTGTGCCCTTAGAGCCTGGACAGCAGCAGTATTTGCATCCGCTTTGGCTTCGAGTGCATCTAAGACTGTAGTAAGATCCACTCCATCTGTGTTTAATTACAATGCAAACAATGATTAATATCAATACCTGTATCTAATACTTAAAGGGATGGTCCAGGCTGGAAATATTCATATCTCAATAAATAGAGTAAAATTCACAGAGTAAAATGCTGAAAATTTGATCAAAATCGGATAACAAATAACATAGTTATTGAATTTTAAAATTTTGCATCATTCCAGTGAAACAGTTCTAGGCAAGTCTTTATGAATATTTATTAGGTGGACTGATGAGGTCATATCCCCACTTGTTATTTTGTATCTTATCATATGAAATTAGGTTTATTAACAATTTTTCTACCGAGAACTAAAACAATTGGATTGACAACTGATTAAGTGCATTAGTTATTTATTGCCGCAACTTATTTCATCATAATGGAGACACATCATTTACACATGTATGAAAAAATGTAACATTTATGATTTAATGTAATAACATAAGATAAAAGAAAGTGGGGATGTGACATCATCAGCCCACCTAATGAATATTCATGGCGATGTGTATATAACTGTTTTCACAAAATATTGATAAATTTTAAAATTCAATAACTCTGTGATTTGTTATCAGATTTTGATGAAATTTTCAGCATTTTGCTCTGTGGGTGATTCAATACGTGTCGTACGGGACATTTAGAAAACATTTGACAGTGTTTTTACAAGAAAAACAATAAATATTCCAGTAACTAAAGGTGATCATCAAGTACTACCAGAGTGTTAGGAAAAACAAGACTTAAAATGACTTGAATTCACATCCTGTATAATACAGATTTTAAATAGTAATGTGTCGTACGGACGCAGAATAAGTGGCTTTTTTAGAAACCTCAAGTTTGAACCCTATAGTCTGTGAGTTGGACAGATAATTTTCATAGAAACTGAACTCAAATTGATATTCAATTACCCAAGAACAAACACATCTATGAAAGAAAGCAAAATGAACATTCATGAATAAATAAAGCAAATTATCATTTGAGAACATTATGGCATACGGGACACTCAAAATGTGTCGTACGGGACATCTCTAAATTGAAGCCAAACTTTCTTACTTCATGTCTCTTTGACTTCTTCAATCACTTTATTTGGCTGATGATAATGATAATCCTATCAAACTAAAGACATTCATTATGTTAGACACCGCTATTGGCTGAATATTTCTGTCAATATATCATAAACAAAATCATGTGTCGTACGGGACACTTGTGTGTCTTACTGGACACTTGTGTGTTGAACAGGCACTTGTGTGTTGTACTGGACAGCCTGAATAAAACAATTAACTTTTTATCAATCAGAAGGGGAGCATTGCCCCTAAATTCTTCCTTTTTAATGAAAAGCCTTTTAATAAGTAGTCATTCAGGACAATATAATTAAGTAACCTCAATATATACAATCGGGAGCAATATATTATCATTTTTTTCATGACGGGAAATGTACAATGGTTCACAGCATTTTTACGAGCTGAAAAACTTGAGGTTTTGTGTGAAGTTATATTTTAGTGAATTAATCGATGATTTCTAATATACTATTTAAACAATGAATGAATGAAACTGTTTGTGTAAATTATGGGGCTAAAATGTATATATACATGATATATGTCACATCTGTCACTTGTAATTCCACAAAATATTTTTTTTCTAAAGAAATGGGATTCTACTTTTTCAAACCTTTCTGCATTTCATGAAACCATATGGTTTGTCTTATTTTTCAGATTTCTTTTTTGAACAACATGGTTTGTCTTATTTTCCAGATTTTTATTTTACAACTTGAAAAAAGTAAGGAGTTTCAATACTGTATAAAAAAAAAAATTAGTGATCATCAAGGGAAGTCCAAATAGATGATTGATATGTAAATATATTTTTTTTACATCTTATAATAATTTCACATTAGCATGCAAGAGAAAGACATCTTCCAGGCTAGGGTGAATCAATTATAAAGGTTTTCTTTTCATGCTCAATGACAAAGAAATTCACCTGCTCTGACTAGTGAAAATCACCATTTTAGCTGAAGGGATTCACAAAAGAATACGCCTACATGAAGTCAATTAAAATGGTTAGAATCACTTTTTCATGTTCTATGGAGATAAAAAAAAGTACTTTTTCAGTTCACTTTATGTCAAATCAATTTACTTAAATTAAAATAGGCCTACTATTTATAGTCTCTGAATCCAAATCCTGCAATTAAATGCAGTATATATTGTGTGCCGTACGGGACATGTCCCGTACGACACACACTGTGTCGTACAGGACAACTTTTAATAGGAAAATTATTGAAAAATGAAAGGCAGTAATCAGATCCTTATGGGATAAATCGATCACCCATGGGTCAAAGATAGAGAAACTGATATTGTGAAATTGCATCATCAAAAATAAAATTGTATTGACTATTTAATTAGCAAAATTATTGAAAATTGAAAATTCCATTGTTTCCCCCAGAAAAAAACTATATCTGACTTCACTTTTGGTTAAAACTCATAATTTTCATAAAATTTAGGTATCACAGTAAAATATGACACTACTTATGACTTATAGAAAGCATGTTGAAATTTATGATATTTTTAAAGTTCCAGTGTGGAATCGCCCCTGTGAATTTTACTCTTATTTATTGAGATATAAATATTTTCAGCCCGGACTATCCCTTTAATACATAGCAATATAAACAGTTATCACTCTGTTACTTATACCTTGGTCACATTTGCTCTACGGCGGCCGTACGGCGAGTCGAAAACAGCCGTTTTATCAATTTTAATTCAAGCCATCTATACGTAGTTGGTACAAAAAATGTTGAAACGGCTGTTTTCGACTCGCCGTACGGCCGCCGTAGAGCAAATGTGACCATGGTATTATTCCCCCCCCCCACTCAAATTCTTCCCATATCATTCCCCTTTCTCTTCTTCTTTTCTGCTTAATGGTTTTCTGAGTTCCTTTATTATCCATAACATTTTTTAAATTATGATAACCATCGTTAGTACTAGTATTATTACCACTGTTTTCATCATCAGCTTATCATAAATATTATTAACAACATTGTCATCATCATCATTATCCTTTCCAACATCACGAATATAGGCTACATATCGCATTTTGAGTATTTTGTGCTGTAAAATAGTAAACTTAAGAAAGTCTTTAACATACCCACAGTGTTGTCCACGATGATGTCTGCAGTATCGAGGAAAGAAAAGAAATAGTTGGTTACCATGGATACAGATTATATCTAAAAAAATACAATCAAACTAAATTTCATCAATATGATATCATAACAGAACTCTGATCATGTCAAAAGTGAGTACATGTACGTATTCCATTGAATATGATTGTACTGTTACAGGTCGTGCTCTCAGTCAGGTATTATGTCTGCAGTATCGAGGAAATTTAAAAAAATCGCTGGTTACCATGGATACAAATTATATCTAAAAAATACAATAAAACTAAATTTCATCAATATGAAATCATAATAGAGCCCTGATCATGTCAAGAGTGAGTACGTATTCCATTGAATATGATTGTACTGTTACAGGTCGTGTTGTCAGCAAGGTATAATGGGGGCATGGTAATATTTTATCAATTGAAATAAATCTCATTTAATGTAACAAAATGTAATCAATGTCAAACATACTATTACACATAAATTATGATCTTGTTAACCTATATTATATTGAATTAATTTGAATAATGTCACATCACTCACATGTAATGCAAGCAAATGTAATCTGTATCAAACCATGTCATTTTTTCCCCTTGCAATCAATCATGTCACAAATAATCTGTCCAAATGCAATCAATATCAAAGCATAATCGTCAGGCATCAACTATGACCTTGTGGACCCTGGTCATATCAAATCAATTGGAATCATGACACTTATCCCTGCTGGAAATAGCATAATATTACAAAGTGTGCTCACACTGCGTTCACAATGTGTTCACAGTGCGTTCACATTGTGTTCATTGTGTTCAGTGTGTTCAGTGTATTTACATAGTGGACTGTGCATAGATGTGATCCACACTGTTAAAAGGATCAAATTTAAGAGGGTGAATAAAATTCCACACTGTGGATATCACCAGTGTACGGTGTGCTTACATTTTCCACATAGGAATGCACAAATTTCACAGTGTGAAGAGGATCACAACAGTGGACACTCTTCCAGATGAGTGTTTAGTGTGTTCACATAGTCAAGTAATGATTGAGTTATGATTCACACAGTGTACGTTCCACCACGTATATTGTTTTACACACTGTGAACACACTGGTGAACGTTGCATTATTTACAGGTGGGACAATTACCAATATGCAATCAGTATCAAACATACGAGCGATGGAAGATATTTCAATATCAAAATTTTTCGATATTGAAAAATATTGCTTATTCAATAATGGTTTTATGATTATGTTGATAGATTGCAGCAAACAGGATATGACCAAAATGTCAACAATGAATAGTTAGAGGTCAAGTCCACCCCAGGAAAATGTTGATGAATAAATAAAGAAAAATCAAATTAGCTAAATGCAGAGGATTTCATCAAAATCGAATGTAAACTAAGATAGTTATGACATTTTAAAGTTTTGCTTATTTTTCACAAAACAGTGAAAAATGAGACAGTCGATGATGCCCCTCACTATTTTTGTTTTTTATTTTTTAAATTATACAATGTTTCATATTTTTTCTAGATTTGACAATTTAAGGACACCTTGACTGGACCATATAATATTAAACAATACTCATTGCACATGTCCAGGGAGGAATTAATCTATGTTTCAATTGACAATGAGGAGAAAAATAGAATATTCCCTATATTAAAATGCAAAAATAGTGAGTGGAAGACGTCATCAGTCTCATTTGCATATCCACCAGGATGTGCATATAACTGTTTTGTGAAATTAAGCAAAACATCAAAATGTCATAACTTTCTTCTTTTACATCTGATTTTGATGAAATTTTCAGTGTTATGCTTGTTGCATTTTTTTCTTTTTAATAAAATCAACTGTTTGGGGGGTGGACTTGTCCTTTAATATTTACCACCAAATATGCTGCCCAGTATTGTTTCAACCCAACACAGAACTTTGTAAGTTGCAACCCAAATGCCCGCTTTTCATGGACAAGCACTGACGAAAGCTTTACTTTCTTTTCCCCCTTCCCTGAAAAGTATGTAAAGAATCTCAGATTCGGCGATCGTGTTATCGGCAATATCGTGTTATCTGCAATATTTTGCTTGCGATAATTCACACGTTAGTCACATTTCCCCTATGACAGCTGTACGCCGAGTCAAAAACAGTATTTTAACATTTTTGTAGCAGATGCATATAGGTGGTTAGAATAAAAATTAATAAAACCGCCGTTTTTGGCTCGCTGTACGGCCGCTGTAAGGGAAATGTGACTAGCCTGCGGCTAACAATGAAATCAAATATCTATAAGCACTAAAACGGTTTCGTCCAATGCCAACTCGTCTACCATCAGTACGTCCAATATCCACAAGGTCTAATTGCCATTTCATCTAATAACCAGTTGGTCCAATGGTCATTTAGTCCATATACCATTTGGTCTAATTAGACTAAGTGTTAATTGGGCAAAATGGATGAAAATAAAACGAATATTATACCAACTGGTTGTGAGACGAACTGTTGATTTAGACTAAGTGATGATTGGACCAAATGGTTACTGGACCAAATGGCTGTTAGAAAAAATGTTGATTGATGCAATGGCATCAGAATAAATAAAGGTAGACCATGTGGTGAGTCGACAAGTTGGAAGTGGACAAATTTACCCACTAAAACATACCATCAGCATCAACGGTGTCGACTACTACTGTTCCATTGAATATGATGGTCCCGTTGAAGGTGACGTTTCCACCAATCACAAGCTCGCCATCTTTGAGGGATATCTTGTCTCTGAGCGCTTGCTCTCCGTCGATTACTAACTCCCTGTATTCATCTAGCTGGTTCTATTAATTACAAGATTAAATGAGGGACGAAATGAGAATGATGCTGCTGGTCAGTGGCGGACCGTGACCCGAAGGAGACAAATGATTGGAGGGGAACTGTATTCTTTGTGAACAATGCTGTGCCCCTCCAATGCTTTGTCTCCTCCTGGTCACTGTCTGCCACTGCTGCTGATAGTGATTATGATAATGATTTTAATAATAATGATGTTTAATAATGAGAATACTAAAAATATGAATACTTACAATGAAAAATGATAATAATAACAATAATAATGATAATACAGTGATAAAAATATAAATTTCAAAAATAATAATGATGATAATAATAATAATAATTGTCATCATCACCATAATGTTATACATAAGAATCGAAAGAGAAATTACATGTATATTCAGTCATTTAGTTATTTATTCCAGAATGTTGTTTGAAGGTTTGCATGGTGGTATGTACAATCGCTGATGTGGTTTACGGTACACCATGTGAAGTGTTATAGAAACAGTGGATAGAAGAAGAGAAGAAATGGATAGGCGAGAAAGTAGAGATATGAGAGTAGAGTATTCTTTCTAAAGTAGTCCTGAAAAGGACTGTAAACCAGGAAAGATTGATGAGTTGAGAACAGCTTGAGTAGTAGAGCTAATGAGGAGATGCTGGCTTGAGTCGGCGAGTAGAGATGATGAGTAGTAGAGAGACTCTACGTTTCGGACAGGTTGACTGTCCGTCTTCAGGCTCCTAAATTTTTAAAAAGTTCAATATCTGCTCTTTAATTTGATACCTCAATTAAAGAAAATGATCAAGAAATAACAAAGTTCTGGTTATTTGAAATAAGGCTTGAATTTCAATAATTTCATAAAATTAAGAGGTTCTGCAGGCTAGTGGTCAAACTCACTTGACACTCCGTTTTGTTGACAATTAGCCATGCATTAAGTCTTTTGTTAACCATGCGATAGCTTCTGTGGGAAACCGGTGAAAACATGGTTATTTAATAAAATCATGGAAATACAAGCATTGTTTCGAGGGGACATAACTTGTTTACTTCTTGACCATTTTTTGTGATTAAGGTATCAAATAAAAGAGCAGATATTGAACTTTTTAGGCATGTGATTTTCTTTTTGAAATTCAGATACCCCCAGCCAAATGAGTTTTTGGTATCCTTTCTTCAAATTGTTTTTGCTCACTCATGCGTGAATGAGGAATAATCTAAGTAATATCAGATGAAAGAGGAAATTCTAAGCTTTACATTGGTATGTCATTTGTCTAAATGTATTTGTGATTAAGTTATGATAAATCATCGCTTAATCTCGGTTTCGTTTTTTCTGGGACGCACTGTATAATGAGCTGGCAGTTTCTTCAAGTTCATCATATCAGATCAGAACTCAGAATTTCACAAGAGACTTGATGTCAGAGCATAATTTATTTCCAACTGGAATACAACATTTATCTTCTGGGAAATTATTTGCACACCATCAATGAACTGTTTGCAGCTATTTTGAGAGAGGAATTCTCAGTTCTCATCGAGATCATCAACCTGTTTAATGAACGCTTTTCAACCCATGGATTGCTGAAATCGACAGTTTGCCATCAACTTTGTCTTCACAGACATTTCAACCCGTTGCAGTGACTTATCATCATGATTATTCATCGTGTTTAAACATCCATTTCACCATCGCCAGCATTGTGGATTTTAATTTAAGGAACCTTTGCCAGCCATCTTCAATATATCATTGGAATAAGTCAGAACTGAATCTTCAAGATATGTAAGATGTATTATTTCTGTTTTGTTTATTCTGTGTAAATCATTAAAAAGGAAAAATAATCTAATCAAAATTTTCTTTGCTATTGTTCGGTATTCAATATCGTAACAATCATAATAACAATTATAACAAAACGAATAATGATAATAATAACAATAATGGTGATAGTAATGATAATCATGATCAAAATAGTAAGAAGATAAGAAATTCAAAATAATTAATAAGTTTCTTAAATAAAAGGAAAATGGGCAAAAACACTAGATTGATATAACAGTTTCGAAATACACATTTTTTTTACAAAATAGATGATCAAAAGAGCAAAAGATGAGGAAAACTGGATAACTATAGGTTACCCGAATAGCAGTTGCAGCGTTGCCCAAGGCCGCTTGGACGGCTTGACCGTAGGGGCTCGGTACAGGATTGATCCCTGTGTCAAGTTCAAAGAAGATTGGTATCACAACATCACCGGGATAGCTGTCGATTACCAGGTTGTTGGAGAGCACATACGATACCACGGTGTAGACGTTCCCCTTCCAATCGTTAAACTGGTAGAGGTCGATCGCTCCTTCTGGGGGTGGTACGCCCAATGGCAATGGGGATACTGTGATAGGAAGTATTCGAATCCAGTTAATATTGGAGGAACATAAATAAAAGATGTGACAATCAATATCAATGATCTTAAATGATTTGTTGTGATTTGATATGTTTTGATATGACTTGATAAGATTTGATATGATATGATTTGATTTAATTTTATATGATTTTATATATGATGTGATTTTATATGATTTGATATTTTGTCAAGTTGATATGTTTTTATATGATTTTACATGATTTAATATTTTATTTGATATAATTCGATATGATGCAATATGATTTGATTTCATTTGATATGTGGATCCTTCATGGAACGATTTATCTGCATTAGATCATGGTGTAATAATACATTCATTACATGGCTTCAGCAGTTATGGAGCGAAATAATAGAGAATATGGAAGCTGGGCAAATTAAAAAAGGACATATTAAAAAGGTTGAATGTTTTTTTCAATTTAAATCATTTGTTTCCACTTCATTATAAAAATAGTTCATACATATATGTAATATATACAGACAATTGTATTGCCCTTACCACACTCGAAGCCTGCTCTGTACACTATTTACTGTATTATCATTTTTTATACTTTTTGTTCTTGCCATTATGTATTTCTGATTTACCTGTATGTATGTTATTTTTATCGAGTGAAATAAATGAATTGAATTGAATTGAACTACAGATAATTCAATTAATATAAAACCAACTCTGAATATTACCATGATTCCCTTTTCCCCTCCTTACTCTCTCTCTCTCTCTCTCTCTCTCTCTCTCATCCAGGCTCTATTTTCTTCCCTTCCTCCAGACTTCCGCCTTTCCTTCCAGTTCCATGCAATTTGCTCCGGAGACAATCGCTGCGATGGAAGAACTGCACTTTATTAAGTCAGACATTCAAAGCCAACCTGCCAAAACTACCTAAACCCTCTTCATAATCTTTTATTTACATTACTCTGAACCAAATTACTGTAACTGTACTCAATAACCCTGTGCCTTATCAATGACCAGAACAATTGTTGTGTCACATACCTTTCTCCCCCCCCCCCCCCCTTCCTTTCCCCATCCCACTGCACTCACCTGGAAACGGACCGCCGACGAGTTTCGAGTCTACGACGGTGAAGAGTTCCAGCGACTTATCTCCTCCCCGCATTGACGACAGGGCGAGTACCGGTGCGTCCTGGCAGGTGGCCGGGTCCCGCATCGTTGACCAGGACAAAGCCATCGGGGTGCTGATGAACTGAGACTCGTGAAAGTCGAATGCTGTGAAATCGGCAAGGCAAAGTAGAGGGAAAGATGGCCGGAAAACGAGTTTTAAGGCAGTTCCAGAGGAATATTATGATACAAGTGAACTTGGATTCGATTTCGAATGCAACTTTGTAGTGAACAAACTGACAATCTATTCAAAGATCGAAGCAGTAGGCCTACGTAGCTGCAGATATCCAAACGACATTCATACCTTCTTCTTCTTCTTCTTCTTCTTCTTCTTCTACCATCAATATAGATGGCGCTATGGTCATTAAAAGTACTAACAAATCAACTGGCGCAGGATTTTACAGAAGAGGGGGGCCCTTCACAAGATTTTTTTTATTACTTTGCCCTTCAGAAGAGATTTTGTAGATATAACCACTAGGGACTTAGTCACAGAATTTCTTACAAGTAGGAGCTGCATGCCACTCAAAGGCCAAATAGAGGGGACAGTGCAATTTTATATAGCAGCAGCATCATGCTTCCTCAACAGAACAATCACATCTGTATATGATATATGCATCAATTAATATTGCAAATATTGGTCGCTTTAGCCAAAGAGTAGATACTTAATTTATACAGATTCGAATCGGTTCATATAATTATATATACGTCTCATCTTTGTCTTTTCCCCAAGTTGAATTTGAAAATGTCATTTGTATTTCAAATGTTTTGGATATTTTACCCCCAGATTTTACCACCAGAAAGGGGGCTGTGATCGAGGAGCAAGCAAAGCTGTAAAAGGCAACAGGGGAATATAATAAAGCAAGTCCATAAAAAAAATCGAAAAGAGACATAACTCACCGTCCCAATGGTATAGAATGGACCTATCTCCCGCAGCAGTTATGATCACGATGAAACTCTCATGTGCTTCGGTAAAGTAGAGACCCGATTTAGCGGCACCGTCTTCTAACCTGCAAGAGTATAAACACATTTCGATATATATATATATATATATATATATATATATATATATGTGTGTGTGTGTGTGTGTGTGTGTGTGTGTGTGTGTGTGTGTAAAGTTATACATGTACAACAGCTTTTTGGCAACTCTTTTTTAATTTAAATATTGTAAAGAAATGGATGAAAAGAACAAAGGTAGGCGTATATATATATATATATATATATATATATATATATATATATAAATCTTAAATTATTGCCTGCAGTATGTTCATTTGAAAGAGCAGTGTAGATAAAATGCCTCGCCAAAAGGGATATGCTTTGGTTTGTGAATCTAACTACGAGCTTTCCTGTGTCTACTAAGGCAATTAGACCACTCAACCACGGGATGACCATGATGACGATGCACGCGCATATATGGGATGTTGCAATAGGTGATTTCAGTCTGCTTCCTAGCTGCAAAAGAAAGAAGGCCTAGGCATAAAAATTGTTTTGCCAAAACATGATTGCTCTTTCGGTTCTATATTTATAATCGATATTTGCAAATTTTGATATTCATTTTTCTTTGCAACATCCCTTGAATCTTTTCAAAATTGACAATGATTATAATTATGACAAAAACTTCCATGCCCTATTTTCTTCCTATCCAGTGATCTCGACTTTATGATGCCCCAAATTACAGGGCTTTTGGGGATCATCAACGTAGGCACTTTATGGGTACAGCGTATAAACCAAATTGTTACATGTCGACATACATTGTCTTGTTTTTCTTACAAAGATATTTTCATGAATTCCATGTTTATTATGACCGATGTGTACATTCCGTGTCCTAATTGTGCAACTAGCGTGGAGGATTTTTTTTTTTTGTGTTTGGTTTGTTTTGTTTGTTCAACCTACAATCATCTTGTGTGAGAGGGATAGTAACGTGAAAATAAAATATTACTGCGTGTATTTATCTCTGAACACCTCCGTCAAATTTTTATATACACAATAAAACGCTGTTTTGAATTTTTATTCAACGCTGTCAACTCCATTTAACCTTACAAAGGTTGTTAAAACGGTTTAAAGGAGTGTTTAAAATCTTAAACAACAAAGTTTGATTCTCAATGAATTAAGCATGGTTGTGTAATCTCCTACTGTAAGTAAATCGCGTTGTATAACATTATTAAACAGCGTTTTTATTGCATAAATTGACAAGCTCGTGTCGGATCCTTCTCCTAATGGTGCAGCCTACATGGAGGAATGGTTATCTGTTTCACGGCCTTTTGTTGAATTCATTTTACTAAAGTACATTTTACATTTTGTAGAGCGTTGTGGATTAGTCTTCTTACTTTGAAACAGGGGGTCGCGAGTTCGAATCCCAGCCATGGCGTAATTCCTTCAATAAGAAATTCATCCACATTGTGCTGTACTCAACCCAGGTGAGATGAATGGATACCTGGCAGGAATTTATTCCTAGAAATGCCATCACGCTGTAAAATGTTGTGGGGCTAAAGCCAGGGTAATAATATCCTTCTTCGTCTTCTTCATCCTACACTGACTGCCTCCTTCAATCCTGAAGATTCTTGCAGTATTGTAGTACCGGGGGCCGGCAGGTGCAATACACCGGGTGAACACCCTACTCTTTGACGAATAGTGTATTGGTTTTAACGTGCATAGGTTGTGACTCTCCTATACACGGGACCAACATTTGCGTCCTTTCCGATGGACGGAGTGTTTTCCAACTGCATTCACACCTGCATTGAATACAGTGGTGAGGCACGCTAACACACAACGCTATAACATCAGATTTTTTTGTTAGACGCGTTTCGGCATGAGCGGGACTCGAACCCCTCACGTTGAGATCTACGATCTTATCCGAAACATGCGCTCTAACCGACTGAGCTACGCTGCCTCCCTATCAAAGTCCTTTGGAAGCGAATAGGGACGTTATGACATATGCGCTATACAAGAACTGCGTTATTATTACCATTATTATTACTTTCCTCTCTCCTAAAAAGTGAGAGCTCATGAAGTTCTGGGATCCGTTTCGGAAAGAGCTGCGATTATATCCCGGGGATGAGGACATATTAAAAGGAAGCGAGCTGTATAAGGAACTTCGGCAGAGAAATGGTGAACTACATCTTTCCGAAGATGGCGCTATTCATCGTCTCATTCTTTAGTACATTTATTATAAAACTGTCATTTTATCACTTACCTATGAAATAGTGTGAACTGGCTCTGTCGTGTGTTATATCTCCATATGCTAGATTCTTTATTTTTCTCGATGATCAAAAGGTAATGATGTCCAGTCATTTCAAACGCGTGAACCTCCTGGGCACCGTACGTTCTTATTTCTTGTCTAACTGCAAAGACTTTATCTTAACAACAAAAATAAAACATGCCGATCATATATTGGAAATTGTAAGCAAATGATGAACCAAACATCTCAGGTAATAATTAGGAACTGTAATTATAAATGTACAATATTTCAGGGATTTCAAGGGGCGGTTTCATATGTTGTGAGTTGTGCCTGAGATCTCCATCCAGTGGAATGAGTTGGCCACAATGTAGGACTAGAAAACCCCCTTTAAAGTTTAATAAAGTTTGCCTTAGTTTCCATGAATTGATCGTTGCTACGTTAGGCAATCCTCTAAAAAGTCCGATGTCGGCCGTTTTGAGATTTTGGTTCCATTCACATTTACCTGCACGTGATCAACAGCGCTTTGTTTCCTTGGAAAAACGCTTTATAAATCCAATTGTTATCATTATTATTACGATTATTATTGATATAATAATAATTATTATTATTATCATTATTATTATTATTATCATCATTATTATTATTATTATTATTATTATTATTATTATTGCTATAACTACTATTATCATTGTCATTATCATATTATCATTATAATAATAATTATTATAATCATTATCAGTATTACTATTATTATTATCATTATTATAAAAATTGTTATTATCATTATCATTATTATTGTCATCATCAGAGAGTATTGTGTTTACTTACTTATTCTAGCACTTAATTCTTTTTGAAAAATAAAGGAACATGTGGAATGCACTATAGTAAATAACAGACTGCTAATGTTGAGAATTGCATCTTTTAGCATATATCGAACCCTTAAGATAAGCTATTCCAGTAGTCCGCTTTTACAATCAGTGAGACTTGGAATCTAGTTTCCATGAATTGATCGTTGCTACGTTAGGCAATCCTCTAAAAAGTACGATGTCGGCCGTTTTGAGATTTTGGTTCCATTCACATTTACCTGCACGTGATCAACAGCGCTTTGTTTCCTTGGAAAAAACGCTTTATAAATCCAATTGTTATCATTCTTATTACTACTATTATTATTAATATAATTATCATTCTTATTACTACTATTATTATTAATATAATTATTATTATTATCATTATTATTATTATTACTATAACTACTATTATCATTGTCATTATTATAATAATTATTATAATCATTGTCATTATCATTCTTATTACTACTATTATTATTAATATAATTATCATTCTTATTACTACTATTATTATTAATATAATTATCATTATTATTATCATTATTATTACTATAACTACTATTATCATTGTCATCATTATAATAATTATTATAATCATTGTCATTATCATTCTTATTGCTACTATTATTATTAATATAATTATCATTCTTATTACTATTATTATTAATATAATTATCATTATTATTATCATTATTATTATCATTGTCATTATCATTATAATAATTATTATAATCATTGTCATTATCATTATCAGTACTACTATTATTATCATTATTATAAAAATTGTTATTATCATTATCATTGTCATCATCAGAGGGTATTGTGTTTACTTACTGGTGCTACTCCACAGGTAAATTACGGATTTATCTCCATTTGGGTCATCAGTATCCCGAGTAAAGACCAGATAGGAATCGACTCCAATTGAGAAGAAATCGACATCTGTTACGTCCAGTGGGATTACAGTGACATTATTGATCTATCGGTCAAAAAAGAAATCGATGGATAGATAAATGGGATGGGATGGGATGAGATGGGAGACAGACAGACAGACTGACAGACAGACAGACAGACAGACAGACAGACAGACAGACAGACAGACAGACAGACAGACAGACAGACAGACAGACAGACAGACAGACAGACAGACAGACAGACAGACAGACAGACAGACAGACAGACAGACAGACAGACAGATAGATAGATAGATAGATAGATAGATAGATAGATAGATAGATAGATAGATAGATAGATAGATAGATAGATAGATAGATAGATAGATAGATAATTTAAAGTAGAGACTCCTTGCAGGTGTAGTCGCAATAAATTTGAATTTCATGGACCTGAATCCGTGAATTCGTGCTTGTTTAATATAGATTTCACGGTATCATATTTAGTTTCATCCTCATGCAAAGCAAAGATAGTTTTATACCCTTAAAACAATTATAGTTTCATACTATAGTTTTATAAGTTATGGCTTATATTCGCTTCCATCCTCGTTCAGTATCAATTTGATAGTTTATTATATATATACCTCATATAAATTTTAACCCAGCTTCGTTGAATACAATCCTGGTTTTATCATCAAACATTATATTTAATACCATTCTCGTTCAATATAAACCTGGTTTCATCATCATATTATACACATTCACTACCATCCTTGGTTCAATAGAAAATTCATGGTTTTGCCATGACATACCTGATTTACAGTGCCATCTTCGTTCAGTACAATGAAAAAGGTTTCTTCATCTGATGAAACAACGATCTTATTTTCTTTTGTTGTCACTCCGTTGCCATAGTAACTCTGAGTAAAAGGTTTCATAGCTCGAACTGGTACTGTTCAATAAGACAAGAGACATAATTATGATTATCATGTATATGCATGCAGTTATACTCGTAGATGGGAAGAAAGAGAAGGGATGGGGAGAAAAATAGATAAAAGGAAAAGAGAAAATGAAAGAGATGATATCTGTATAAACTATTATCTGAATCATGTTGGTTTATTTGTCTATCAAATGTTTTAAGATTGTGTCATGTTATTTTTCCATATCGTCAAGCTTAGTTACGTGAAATTGTCGTTCAATATCGGGAACCCCAAATTCATACCTTCTCTAACCAATACACCTGATATCGGGCGATTCCACACTAGAACTTCAAAAATATCATAAATTTCAGCATGCTTTCAATAAGTCATAAGTAGTGTAATATTTTACAATGATACCTAAATTTTATGAAAATTATGAGTTTTAACCAAAAGTGAAGTCAGATATAGTTTTTTTTGGGGGGAACAATGGAATTTTATATTTTCAATAATTTTGCTAATTAAATAGTCAAGTACAAAGACTGCCTGAACAATTATTGGCAAAGCACGAGAAGATTGAAAATATTGCAGGTCAATGGAATAATGTATCATTGATGGTTCCAAATAATATCTACAACATTTTCATGATCCATAATAGGGGCAGCCCTGATTTTTCCGAACCTATCTTTGGCAATGTCCCGTACGACACATAAAAATGCAAAAGTTTTTCCTACAAATTTATTTTTGATGATGCAATTTCACAATATCAGTTTCTTTTTCTTTGACCCATGGGTGATCGATTTATCCCATAAGGATCTAATCACTGCCCTTCATTTGTCAATAATTGTCCTATTAAAAGTTGTCCCGTACGACACAGTGTGTGTCGTACGGGACATGTCCCGTACAACACACAATATATAATGCATTTAATTGCAGGATTTGGATTCAGAAACTATAAATAGTAGGCCTATTTTAATTCAAGTAATTGATTTGACATATAGTGAACTGAAAAAATATTTTTTTTATCTCCATAGAACATGAAATAGGTGATTCTAACTATTTTAATTGATTTCATGTAGGTGTATTCTTTTGTGAATCCCTTCAGCTATGGTGATTTTTACTGGTCAGAGCAGGTTAATTTCTTTGTCACTGAGCATGAAAAGAAAACCTTTATAATTGATTCACCCTAGCCTGGAAGATGACTTCCTTTTGCATGCTAATGTGGAATTATTATAAGATGTAAAACAAAAAAAATAAATATCAACTATTTCGACTTCCCTTGATGATCACTAATTCTTTTATATTGAAACTCTTGACTTTTTTTCAAGTTGTAAACAAAATCTGGAAAATAAGACAAACCATGTTGTTCAAAAAAATTCTGGAAAATAAGACAAACCATATGGTTTCATGAAATGCAGAAAGGTTTGAAAAAGTAGAACCGCATTTCTTTAGGAATAAAATATTTTGTGGAATAACAAATGAGAGTAACATATATGTATAAAGCTACATTTTATATGAAAATTATAACATTTTAGCCCCATAATTTACACAAACAGTTTCATTCATTCATTGTTTAAATAGTGTATTGGAAATCATCAGTTAATTAACTAAAATATAACTTCACACAAAACCACAAGTTTTTCAACTCGTAAAAATGCTGTGAACATTTCCCATCATGAAAAAAAATGATATATTGCTCCCGATTGTATATATTGAGGTTACTTAATTATATTGTCCTGAATGACTACTTATTAAAAGACTTTTCATTAAAAGGGAAGAATTTAGGGGCAATGCTCCCCTTCTGATTGATAAAAAGTTCATTGTTTTATTCAGACTGCCCAGTACAACACGCAAGTGCCTGTACAACACACAAGTGTCCTGTACGACACACAAGTGTCCCGTACGACACATTATTTTGTTTATGATATATTGACAGAAATATTCAGCTAATAGCGGTTTCTAACATAATGAATGTCTTTAGTTTGATAGGATTATCATTATCATCAGCCAAATAAAGTGATTGAAGAAGTCAAAGAGACATAAAGTAAGAAAGTTTTGCTTCAATTTAGAGATGTCCCGTACGACACATTTTGAGTGTCCCGTACGCCACATTGTTCTCGAAAATTGTAATTTGCTTTATTTATTCGTGAATGTTTATTTTCCTTTCTTTCATAGATGTGTTTGTTCTTGGGTAATTGAATATAAATTTGAGTTCAGTTTCTATGAAAATTATCTGTCCAACTCACAGACTTTAAGAGTACAAACTTGAGGTTTCTAAAAAAGCCACCTTTTCTGCGTCCGTACGACACATTACTATTTCAAATCTGTATTATACAGGATGTGAATTCAAGTCATGTTAAGTCTTGGTTTTTTTAACACTCTGGTAGTACTTGATGATCACCTTTAGTTACTGGAATATTTTTAGTTTTTCTTGTAAAAAAATTGTCAAATGTTCTCTAAATGTCCCGTACGACACGTATGGAATCACCCTATCCAGCCCGTCCTATTGAAATGAAATATGGAGACCCTCCCCAGTGGCATTGAATTCGGTAACCGAAAGCAACCAGCAGGATTGCATGTTGGACTTCGGGACTATGGTTTTTCTTTTTGAACTTTTCTACTACTTTGAAATTTTTTTATACTAATCTCTGCATAGACCGGATATCCGGCACGACCCATTGAAAATAATACTTACTCGGGTATGTAGCCGTTGTAGAAAGGAGATTCTCTCGAGTAGCATTGAATTCGAATATCTCCAGTTTCCCGGGATCGTAGGTCGATGTCACCATAAAGATTTTCTTGTTGATTGCAATGTGATTCCACTGCGGTTTTTCGACAGAACTGAATCCGGTTTGATAATTCGGAAGGGGCACCATGTCTTTTATCTCCAATGCTGCGTGATGAAATAAAAAAAAACGTCATTTGAATATCCCATTCTTCTGGGAGGCAGTTCATGAAGGGTCTTGTCGGCTGTTTTAACCGACAAAAGAAATGATATCCGGCAAACACCATCTGGGAACTGTGCTTCTCGGCCAATCAAAATCAAGGAAAGTTGTCATTTCTGACAACTTGTCATTGTCAGACGAAAAGTGTTGTTGAAACGCTCTCCTGCATGTTCATAATTCCTGCATCGAAGATCCATTCATAGAATTTAAGCCGGTTATTTGGTTTAAAACAACTTGTAACATTATTGGGTTAATATCTCATCACACTGCATAATCAAAATATTGCATTCTGCTTTAAGGAGCCACAAACTGTGAAAGAAGTTTATGACTTGGGTTCATGCTGTGCAACGTGGATAAGTTGCTTGCCTCGAATTCGTGAATTTTGTTACCCATAAGCGTGAGTATTCTTACTATAAATCTAAAGATAATTGGTTCTTTTCTCGATCACTGCTTATATAAAATAGGGGTTATAACTTACGTTATGAGAAGTTTAAAACGCTCTACTACAATGCAACACTCGCTTTATCAAAGCAACTGTCTCGTGCTGTGTTTTAGTTTTACTGTATGAATTCATGCGCAATTTTCCTCACCTGGGTTGAGGACAACACCATACGGATAAATTACTTGCTAAGTGAAACAGCTGGATTAGGATTTGAACTCACGACCATCTGATTAAAACTAAGAATATCTAGTTTCCACTGTCCCGATTCGAAAGTTAAAGAAATTGCATCAGATATGAAAGGTCAATCATGGCGCTCGAAATGAATCACATGACAGCGGGGACGAGGTATTAATCAGAACAATCTTGGTTTCGTTTCCATGGTTACTTACATTCTCTGTTTCCCACACCACTCCCAGGAACGAATCCGTGACTTAGATCGTCCAAAGTTGCCCCTCTTCTTCGTCTCATTCTTGCATGGTTCTCTTTCATCTCGCGTACTACCCTGAAAAAAAAATATTCAGAAAATTAGGTTAAAGCTAATTGCCCGACGTTGCAGCAAACACCGATTTCACGAGAAAGACTTTGCAACCAAGATTCGTTGTAAGCGTGTCGTTGTAGAGCAATATAATTTGATATGGTTCATTCACTTGGGCATGTTGGGTGGACACATTTATTGGATTCTGTTCGAACTATTTCTAAACTGCTAACATTCTTATATTTCTTTAATTGCTGAATCCTATCAGCAGTTTAAATTCAAAATCGGCATCATCCTGGTTTAAGTCACCGGTCCATTCACTGACGTTTATTTCGTCAGCGCTGGTGACTTCTTTACACTCCCATTGACTTTTTTACGGAGTGCACACCTACCGAGGAAAGAGTTCCATATGCACCACCCCCCCCCCCCCACCAAAAATACAAAAGATTGTTGAGACTTCCACTTCGTTCACTTCAAAATTTTCTATCATCTTTTTACTGATGCTTTACCCTAATTGGGACTCGAATTCACCTCGTTCACTTCAAAATTTTCTATCATTTTTTTACTGATGCTTTACCCTAATTGGGACTCGAATTCACCTCGCTATAACCATAGAGCTTGCAGTCAAGTCCCCTTCCCGCGATGCTAGCAAGAAGCGCTGATACAGGAAGGGGCATTTTAATGATTATCAGCCAATAGTTCGGCTAGTCTTGACTCACAGACCCTTTACTGACTAAATAAACCGATGTCTATGGACAATTACACGCACTAGATCCTGCTCGAAATTTGACAGAATAAAGCCATATTTTGGTATGTATTTCCACTCCCCCATCATATATGTTTTATATTAGGGCTAGATATATTATTCTGAACCTTCTCCATGTTTTTATTTTCAGTTTTAGTGGGGGGATGCATATGAAACTCTTGCCCACACCTAGCCAGGCGGCTTCTATAGAGTAAAAATCATTTACTAACGTAAGGTCACTTCGTATGAGAGTGACCTTACGTTAGTAAATGATTTTTACTCTCTAGAAGCCGCCTGGCTACCTAGTCTTGAGGACGCAATGATGATGACTTTTAAAATAATGATATATACTTCGTCAATGATGAAGAAGTATATATCATTATTTTAAAAGTCATCATCATTGCGTCCTCAAGACTACTGGCTACCCACACCGACACACACGAGAAGAGGGATGACTTATTTCACGATAAGGCCTGACAATCTAATTTTGTGCAGAAATACTATTAAGAAATAATATATTTAACCTTTCTTTACCCTTTTCTGCATATTTTTCTGTTTATCTTTTTCATTGAACAATATTGGGAGTCCACTAAACTCCCGACCAAATTTATACGCTATAGTGCAGATGAATGGCAGTTAAATCTAAAATTTTGAGCTTTCTAAACATATTTTCAAAAACAAAAACCTCGCATAAGATGATAAAGAATGTGCAAAGGTTGATTGAATACTTTGAAGTGAATGAAGTAAAACAAAAATGAAAAATTCAATAGCGCCTCGTGTTCACTTACCTCCGATGTTTAAAATGGAGTTTATCAGCAAGCACTTCCATTCGAATCAGGTGGGCTTTCATCTCGGCATCCACTGCTTCCGCGAGATTTACCGACATAGCATCAGAAAGGGTGAACAAAATACAGGCACTAAAGGCAAAGAAAAGGACTGGTACAGTGCTTGAAAAACGGGCCATGCTGAAAAGTTTTCCTTTTTTGGAGGAAACATAGAATCAGGTGAAACTAAAAACGAAACGAAACAAAAAAGAAAGGGGAAGGAGCCGAGCCGAGGGCCAAGTGGAACTTTCACCTGCGCTGTCCTGACGTAAATCTGTAGGTACACATAAGATTGCATGGAGACCCGACTACATACACGAGGCTTATAGATAGACGAACACGGGTATGTGACGATTAGTCAATCAATTACAATACCATGCATTCCTCCCATACAGGTTTGCTTTCTGACTGTGAATAGGGATATCCAGTGCCATGCCTGACAATGCACCACCGGCTAACAAGTTTCGATTCACCTATAGAAATGCGATCATGCATCAACAGGTTAGTGAAATGACTAGACCGTTCTAAGCGCACTTAATGACTGGATCGATGCTCGGGCCAAGGGGTGTCACGGGACACCTCATTAACCCCCCCCCCCCCGCCCCCACCACCACAAAAAAAGGATAATAATAATAATAAATAAACAAATAAATAAATAAATGAATGAATGATATTAATAATACAGTAAAATTTTGAAAAGGTGGTGAGTGAAAATCTTAGCCAATATTATACAACAACGCCCCCTCCCCCCTTATATCGATGTATTGTGTTTTAGCCAATATTGTCTTCTAAACATAGCTGATAGGCCTAAGAAAAGGCCCTTCTTCTTTGCAGGCTTTATTGTGTTATTGGTAGGTCTATTGTTTAATGTCTACAGGAGTAACCCGTCGCAAGGCGTGGCTTTAATAGGGACTTACGCCTTCTTCTATAAACATAACGTGTATATATATATTTATATTCTTTGTCACAAATTGGTTTTGTAGGAATTTATGATTATAAATTTGTCCCATACGCCAAGATTGGCCCTCAAAATGTTTGGCTCATAACGCTTCTATACCGCATCAAATCTGATATGCCTATACAAGGTTGGATCGGGGGCATCAATTGGCTGTCGCAATAAAGGGGTTTCCAACTGTAGGCTATTAATTTAATGATGATTTCTTATGCATTTTTCTCTTAGAAAGACACGGCCCTGGTTAATGGACAATTCTCATCGATTTGGGGGATGTAAATTGGAAGGAAAACATGTTGTGTTGTTAAACAGGTGGCTATGCATATTCAAGAGTTACGCTTGATTTCGCCGTGCTTAATAAACCAACTTTTCTGACACCCGCAATTCTACAATTTCAAATTAATGGGGCAGCGGCGCACGCGTAACGTCAGACGTAGCCCCCCGGGGGAAGCTAGCGCACTATCTTACGACTAGCGTCTACGGTGTCTTCGAAGTGTAACATAGCATGTCATTCAATATCTTCCCTTCTATTAGGCGTAACGGGCTCCCATGTGGCATGTTTTGATTGTGTTGCGTGGCCTTAAGGACACCGTACAAAAGTCGTCCTGTTACCGCTCAATGAGAGAAAATGAAAAGTGTAGTATTCGAATGAAAGCGTATATAGCAAAATGTAATGAGTTTCTGCCAGTGAGGCTATGATGTATATATCACCCCCAAAAATTCGGTCACGAGTCATCTTTTGTGATCGTATTGAGAGAATAGAAGACCCGTTACACCTAATCAACAAAAAAAAGGATATTCCACATGAGAGTTTGGCCTACTTTTCCAAAAGTTTTAGAGATTGCTTTCCAGATTGATCTCTTTTTCTTCAGATTGTACAACGTGTATGAACTAAAAAGCAATTAATAGTAACGATCAAACTTGTTTACTGTACATATACATTACATAAAAATAATTAGCGTATATTTAGGATGATATGAAAGAGTTTCCTTATTTTCTTTTTCAAAACGAACAGACTGAAACATTTGTATAGTCTTCCATGGGATACATGTTTATTGTTAGTATAGGCCTATTGTAACGATCATTACAGGTTGGTGGGAAAAAATCCGGGAGTGATGTAGCGTATGGTCATGATGGTTGTATATAGGCCTAGTTTTGAAATAATATTCTGGAAAACGATGATGACGATCATTACGATGTCGCTGCTGATGGTGATGATGAAAATGATGCTATTGAAGAAGATAATGGTGATCAAAAATGATAAAACTGGTGGTGATGATGACGATGATGATGGTGATGATGATGATGATGATGAAAATGATGCTATTAAGAAGATAATGGTGATCAAAAATGATAAAAGTGGTGGTGATGATGACGATGATGATGGTGATGATGATGATGATAATGATGGTGATGTTGATGATGATGATGACGACGATGAAAGTGATGATGATGATAATGATGGTGATGATGAAGATGATGATGATGACGATGATGATGATAATGATGGTGATGATGATGATGATGACGACAACGACGATGAAAGTGATGGTGGTGGTGATGATTATGGTGATGACGATGATAATGATGATGTTGATGATGATGGTGAAGATGAAGATGGTGATAATAATTGTACTAATTATAGATTATGATAGTGGCGATGGGGGTTATGACGATGATGGTGTTGTTGGTAACGGTGGTGGTGTTTAAGATGAAAATCAAATAAACACATTTCTAGACGGACCTAGCGGGACTAGTTGTACATTATTCCAATACGATGCAGGTCTTAAACAATAATGAAGATAGTAGACAGTGCACATACTAATCTGTATCTACTCAAAATGTTTTTATCATCATCATCATCATCGTTTTCTTTTTAATTGCCATCATCAATAACATCATGTGCAGCAATAGCAGCATCATTTTCGTCATCCTCATCATCTTCATCATCATCATCACCATCACCATCATCATCGTTATCATCAAAATTATCACCTTCATCATCATCAGCAGCAGCATCGTCATTATCATTTCCATCATCACCGTCGTCCTTATCATCACCATCTTCTCCCTATATACATCAAAGTGCCGACCTTAAACGTCACCAAAAGAAATCGGACATGACTAGTGCACGAAACTCGACACCAATTGCAATGGACATCGACCTAGTATCAGGTTGACCCGGAAGCAGTGTTTTCATATCTTCATCAGATCGATACTTCAGGAAAATGTCAATGACCTTGATGACCTACAGTGGTGGCTTGAGGCTGAATCCAACCAAACATACAGTAACTTTTAGCACTTAAAGTAAATTTGATAATGATCAGAATGGATGAGCGAGCCTAATACAACACTTTTTTAACGGCGCTATCTTCACATCTACCGTAGATGGCGTATTTTTTTATTCTTATCTTCTTTCGTGCACCGTTAGTATAGTTGGTTCATTTTCTATTTTTCCTAACAATTTCTTCAATTGGAAGGACATGCTATGTGACGGTGATGATGATGGTGGTGGTGATGATGATAATAATGATGATGATAACGATGGTGATGGTGATGATGATAAGTGATGATGATGATGCTGATGATGACAGAAGATGAATATGGGAACTTTTGATTTTTTGGTATATGATTCTTTTCTTTATCAGCTTAGTCCATGCCCATAAAGGGAGTGTATAATGGATAGCTTTTGGAAGAAATTCATAGGAATTTTAAAACCACACAGATTAAAAGTGGATAAAAGAAAAACCAAAAATTTAAAAGGCACATCGAGGTCTTTATAAATCATTATGAGGATTAGCTCAAAACCATGATTTAGGTGACCTGAGATTCGGTATCCTCGAAAGGGCGCTGGTTTCGACTTGTGAAGTTGATTAATTAACGCGCAAAAAATGCACTCAGTTTGATTCCGACTCAAAAACCTTATCTTGAGGTAGGCCTACAATTCAGAGCATGGTTTTGATTTGTAAAGTTGATCCCGCGTACTGAAGTACACTCCATCTCCAAACCCTCCCCCTCCGCCCTCCTACTTTCTGGCCATTTTCAAATCATTATCTCTTGGGATGATCACTTGATCATCCATTGAGCAACGTATAGGATAGCCGTTCCACGAAAATGCAGTTGTCGAGAAATTGCCTTGGGCAAATCGATAGAATAATATCTTAATAAAAATTGATTATTTCTTTTGAGCGATCATTGCTCCTTTTCATATTGATCCACTGCGCCGATACGAATGGTATACTTTAATTTAAACGCAATCGTAATTAAAACCGTTTTGAATTACCATACGGTTTTTTTTCACCGTTTATTAAAGGTCAAGTCCACCCCAGAAAAATGTTGATTTGAATAAATAGAGAAAAATCAAACTAGCATAATGTTGAAAATTTCTTCAAAATCGGATGTAAAAAAAGAAAGTTGTGACATTTTAAAGTTTCGCTTATTTTTCACAAAACAGTGATATGCACAACTCAGTGACATGCGAATGAGACAGACGATGATGAACCTCGCTCACTATTTCTTTTTTTTTTTTTTTTTTTAATTATACAATACAACTTCCTTTTTTACAGATTTGACAATAAATACCTACTTGACTGAACCACATGGAATTAAACAATGCTAATTCCACATGTTCAGGAAGGAATTAATCGTTGTCTCACTTGACAATGAGGAGAAAATTAAAATATTTCATATAATAGAATACAAAAGAAAATAGTGAGGGATTATGTCATCAGTCTCATTTGCATACCGACCAGAATGTGCATATAACTGTTTTGTGAAAATAGCGAAACTTCAAAAATGTCATAACTTTCTTATTTTACATCCGATTTTGATGAAATTTTCAGTGCTATGCATAGTTGATTTTTTTTTACTTTTCAGTCAATCAACGTTTTGTTAGGATGGACTTGTCCTTTAAAATGTCTTTTATCCTTTAGCTCACCATACTGTTTCTCAATGGTGTTAATTGTTTTGTTTAAACTTTTTTTTTTTTGATGCCTTGTTAATTGTTTTCTCTTGTAGTTTAAATATGTATTTCTCGATACTGTTTTATTAAGACCCTTCTATAAAACAGCGTAAGGTGGCAACAATAATTGTTGAGGGTCAGACAATGGGCCGGGTGCAAATTCAGACAAGAATCTGGTGGGGATGCAGCGGGTCGAGACGATGGTCTTCTATACGTTGATTTTTTTTTTAAAGCAAACTTTTATGCCTTTTATTCCAAATCCAAACGAAAATTACAATCAAGTATGAAATCAATGAAGAGAATCAGCGCTTCAGAGTTTTATTTCACTATAGTATACCCAACTGAGATGAAAATACGACATGAAGATAACATTAAAAGCAGATGAGAACGCAGAAATCACGTTGAATGAAACAGTCTCAATAAATGACATGGTGGCATCGAATCAGTATGAAGTTTGCAATTAGATTGCAAGGGTGTCTGGTTTGTTTGATCTGGAGCCGTTATCTCAAGTGCATTCTATTTTGGTTTATGATTGAAATACTATTCGATGTAATTAGCAACTTTGAAGATTGATAGATACTTCCACGTTTTCTCTCTTCCCTTGTCCCTTCCTCGCTCATTCTCTTCTTGCCTTTTTTTCTCTCTATCCTTTCCTCATCTCAAATCAATATTGGTTACCCCCTCCCATTTTTCTAATTTCTCCCATCCTTTTCTTTCTCTCCCCCTCCTTTCTCCTTTCTCTATTTCTCTCCCTTCCTCCTCCCTTCTCTCCCCCTCTCTATCTATCTATCTATCTATCTATCTATCATTCTATCTATCTATCTATCTATCTATCTATCTATCTATCTATCTATCTATCTATCTATCTATCTATCTATCTATCTATTTATCTATCGATCGATCGATCGATCGATCGATCTATCTATCTTCTTTCTCCTTCTCTCTATCTATATATCCATCCATTGGTCCATCTATCTGTCTTTCTATCTATATTATCCCCCCATTTTCCCTCTTTCTCTCGAACTCTTGATCTCTCTGTCAGTCTCTCTCTCTCTCTCCATCAATCCCCCTCCCCTCGTCAACTCTCTCTCTCTCTCTCCCTATATTCAATATTTTATTTCACTACTTTGTTTTGGGTCCAACCTGTGGTCCCAACACCCCCCCCCCTCCTCATCTTCCACCCTCATCAGTAATGCAGTCGACTCCTGTTCCCCTTCCGCCGCCTGCCATCCGTAAACATTCCACTCAATAACCAAGAATAGGGGTGTATCCTACACCCCTTGAGGGTCCGAACGACACCCCTTCTAACCATGCATCACCCTCTTCAGTCGACACGCTCCCATTGTAGCTCCGGCTTTATCCGATACACCGTTTCCATGGCAACCCCTCCTCTTTATCCTTGCTCCATCACGATCGTGTTCTCCGGTGATAAGCTGGCCGTAAAAGGCTTTTTGTCTTAACTCTGTTCAGAATAGGTTCAAGATTAAAGTTAGGTATATCCTTTTGTTAGGTATATCCTTTTTAGGTCCTAAGTTACAGTGAATAGCTTTCTAACTTAACTCTGCTCAGAATGAGTTTAAATAAAGTTTTGTAAGTTTATAGTAAGCTCCAGGGTTAGGCCTATAGCTTTTCAAAGTACTCTGAGTTAAGTAGGCCTTTAAAGTCCTAAGTTACAATTCAACAACCTAACGATTTAACTCTGTCTATAATGAGTTTTAAATTCAAGTTTAGTAGGCATTTAACGTGTAGGCCTTCATGTGGGGTGGGGGTGTCGTGGTCTAGTGGTTAAGACTCTCGTCTTTCAATGTGAGGGACGTGGGTTCGATTCCCAGACTTGGCGTGTTTTCCTTCAGCAAGAAATTCACCCACATCGTGCTGCACTAAACCCAGGTGAGGTTAATATGGCTACCGGCAGGAAGTAATTCCTCAAAAAGTTGTGAGCACCGGAATAGGTAGACTAGCTTCGCCGGGGTAATATAGCCGGGAGCGCCTTTGAGCACCTAACAAGGTGGATTTGTACGCTACATATATGCTATATTATTTTACTTTTTATAAATAGCTTCCCAATATCCTCCAGGATGGGTCTAAAATGCAAGTTAATACAGATATGCATTCCAGGTCATGATATACATTTCAACAGCTTTCCAATTTAAATCTGACCAGAATGAGCTTGAAGTACAAGCTTTACAAGTTTCTTAGTCCTTTAACTTGAGATCTAATTTACATTTCAATAACTTTCCAACTTAACTTCCAATGATCAACTGGTGCACATGTGGACGATTTGTATTTTTCGTGAGCACATAATTTATTTCATCTTATAGGCCTAAAGGTTCATCGGGGAATACATTTTCTTTCTTAATGGACCTGTGAGGAGACATTTACTTTGTGAATGGGTTTGGTTTCTGGAGGCGAGGTTATGTTTGAAATTGGATCAAGGGCACTCGAGAACCATCACCGATAACCCCCGTATGAGATAATCATGCATAGAGATCGGGGGGGGGCGTGGCAGATCTGGGGGAGGGTTAGAGGTACACACCCCCTCCTGGGGCTCACTAGAAATAATAATAAAAAAAGGAGCGTGGGATCAAACTCCAATATCCCTTCCCTGTTTACGAGAGACGCGCAAGCAGAACAATGGCGGATCTACGGAGTGGGAGGGGGGGGGGGCACATTATGTCACAGCTCAGTCAAACCGACTTGTCACCCCCTTTATAAATGATTATTAAAGGGGAATCCAGCCTTGGCCATAAAATGTTGTGTTGGGAAGGAGAAAAATAAATTAAACAGAATGGTGAAAGTTTGAAAGAATTCGGACAAGCAATAAGAAAGTTATAGCTGCTTTAAAATTTAGATCACTATTAGTATGTAGATTTCAAATTGGCAACTGGGTAAGTAAATTATGACAAGGGGCAAGGACAACTTTCCCATAGGCCATGTACTTTATTATCAGGGATTTGTGGTTTTTTCCTAAGTACCCATTCCCCTGGGGCAGTAATCTAAATATAACCCAGGTAGTATATTGTTTAATGTCCTCATGAAAGAAAAATATAATTTGAAATAAAACTTTTGGGAAAAATTATATTTTAGCCATAATATGAATTGGAGTACATGGAAGAGTAGTCCTTGCCTTACATCACTATGACATCCCATATGCGGCCAATTTGAAGTCTCCATGAGTATAGTGATTACCAATATTTACAACTTTTAAAAATTCATAACTTTCTTGTTGTTTGTCCAATATTGTTCAAACTTTCACCTATCAACTTGTCTGATTTTTCTTTTTCTTATAAAAACAAGTTTTTATTTGGGTTGGATTCCCCTTTAAGTAATTGCATATGATATAAACACAAGGTGGTTGTGGTTACAAAAAAAAGAAAAATACTTGTATCTGAGTAGCTGTGAACAAATTGGTCTGTGAAAATCAGGCTGATAAAAATTAGGTCGGGGAAGGGAATAGGACTCATAACAAAGCTATATCAGTGGCGTAATGAGCCAAAAATTTGTTGGGGGACACATTTTTATTTTAAAAAAAGTTTTGAATGACTCAAGCGAGCGAGCAAAATTTTTTGTGATAAATTTTAACACAGTATTAAGAAAATAATGCTATATTTCTCCCTTCTCGCTTTCCATTCTTTAGTTTTCTATTTTTTTCTTGGTCGTGAAAAATTGGGGGGGGGGGGCTCAAATTTTTACCCCTTTATTACATTCCATTCCTAAACACGCTTCATCCCAAAGCAAGTTTGATTTCTATACAACAATTTCAAATTCGAATGATAAATTAAATAACTATTTACACAATTTCCTGACATTTTAGGACAAAGCTTTTCGCCGAAAATATACCTGCTTAATGACATGTAAAGCATGCTCCTTGTATTTTTTTAAATTTGTATTCTTACTAATTTTTTTATAGACCTGTCTCATTAAAATCTCGAGAAAATGGGATGTATAGGCCTAATGTACACATCAAAACAGTGAAAGTGCTACCTGGGGGCGGGTTGAGTTGAAGGTGATTCGAAAAAGAGATTGTACGTTTCCAAAATATTTTGAGGATGAATGAATGCAGATTTTTTTTTACTTTCTGACATGCAGGCCGGTGCATCCATAGAGATTCATTATATCCATATAGATATATACTAATAACGCAAACTTGTGATATATCTCTATGACATCGTAGCTCTTTGGGTGCTTATATCGGACCATTTTTATTTTTTTTTAATTTTTTTAAAAACAAGTTCACACCTAGTTACCAATAATGCATATAGCATTTCCATTTATTTGAAAGCAGGGTAAAAGAGCATTGTAGATTAAATGCCTTGCTCACTGGCATAGCTGCCGCGGCCGGGGATCGAACCCCGGACTTTTTCATGTATCGCCAGGCGCCCTAGACCACTCGGCCACGGCACCTCCACATGGTCGGACTCAGCGAGAGCGATTGCGCAATCGCACTATTTGCTGCATGTGATTCATATGGCGATTGATCGACAGAAAGTTCCCGCAGAGTTCCTTTTCAAGACATTTTTTGAAGATTGGATGCGAACAGTGAAAGTAATCAGGTGAGATCATTACCTTTACCTTCATCGAATAATTTCATTTACGCAATTTTCTTTAATCAGGGATTATCAACGAGCAATCTGTTTATTTGTGGTTTAGTTTGGGAGATTGTGGTGTTAAGCAATGCCAATGAGTCGCTGACTTGTTTATGTGCCCGACCCACCGGCCTAGAGTCTAGAGAACTCGTAGTCGTACTCGTAGATCAATGTCGCGCGTAGGTCGCAAATCTGTGTAGGCCTACTTGTTGTTGCTTTTTCAGATCAATGCATTAATACAACTCTGGGGAAATCTTTGCAATCGTATATGATTGACTACTTTTTGTATTTGTATGATTCTTGACTAGGCCTACTTGCCACCGACTAAAAGTTGCTGATTTTTATTCCTTTGTCTTGAAAATAATCATCTAACAAAAACTTGTCAAGACTCAAGTATTGTCTTGTCTTGATTTGAAGTAACGCCTCAAAATCAATCTAGACCTATATTATTTTTTTTTGTATGTTCAGAACTTCAGCCCCTTATAAAATGAGACCTTTCCTACTTTGAATATTAAAGGGGAATCCAACCCAAATAAAATCTTATTTTCATAAGGAAAATAAAAATCAGACAAGTTGATAGGTAAAAGTTTGAACAATATTATTGGACAAACAACAAGAAAGTTATGAATTTTTAAAAGTTGTAAATATTGGTAATCACTATACCCATGGAGACTTCAAATTGGCCGCATATGGGATGTCATAGTGATGTAAGGCAAGGACTACTCTTCCATGTACTCCAATACATATTATGGCTAAAATATAATTTTTCCAAAAAGTTTTATTTCAAATTATATTTTTCTTTCATGAGGACTATAACAATATACTACCTGGGTTATATTTAGATTACTGCCCCAGGGGAATGGGTACTTAGGAGAAAACCACAAATCCCTGATAATAAAGTACATGGCCTATGGGAAAGTTGTCCTTGCCCCTTGTCATAATTTACTTACCCAGTTGCCAATTTGAAATCTACATAGTACTAGGGATCTCAATTTTTAAGCAGCTATAACTTTCTTATTGCTTGTCCGATTTCTTTCAAACTTTCACCAATCTGTTTAATTTATTTTTCTCCTTCCCAACACAACATTTTATTGCCAAGGCTGGGTTCCCCTTTAAGCAATTTCGTTTTTAATATTTAATTTTATACAGAGATTATGTTCCATTTTTCGCAGTGAAACTAGGGAAAAGTGTCTTGGTCAGTAGATCTCTGGATTCCCCTGTCTCCGGCCTTTTATTATCAGGTGGGTCTCCATTCTTCTTATTTGGTTCATTTAAATACCTTCTGAAAAGGTTTGTTTAGTTACCAGACAATTTAAGAAAAATTTTATAGCTGATCTTCTTTGTTTATTCTATAACAATTAACATCCTAAAATATTACTTTCACTATCTCTCTGTTTCTTGATTTGATTGGATCAATTAAACTTAGAGTTATTGCTAAAGTAGTTCTATTGAAAGGGGAATGTAAAATTCTCCACCTATTGTAGGAATAAATATTCCTCAATTTAAAGGGGAAGGTCACCCTGACATCGAGATGGTTTTAATAATTGAAGCAAAAAAATAAGAGAAACTTGTTAATGAAAGTTTGTAGATTAACACACATGCTGGAATTGTGTAATATCGATTCCATAAAATGCAATCTTTGTCATAAATCCACACACTTGCTCCTTTAACCCCCCAAAAAAGAAAAGTCCAGTTTTCTGAAATGTCTACTTCTGAATCATTTGAAGAAGATTGCATTCAAGGATTTCAAGCCTCTTGAAATTAACTTCTAAATGAAATTCTTTCATTCCCCTATGATACCAAAAACAACCAGCATTGGAAATAGTTGAGGGCAACGGGCCATTTTGCTCTCATAACAGCTCAAATCGCCCCTAATATTCCTCAAATCATTTCAAATGCTTTGGGGCATCTATTTTTTTAAAGAGTTACCTGAACTTGATTTGCCACGTACAATGTTCAAGAATATTTAGAAAGTTAATATTTTATATACAGCAGAATAATGATTTTGCCTTTACCGTATGAAATTGCTCGTTGCCCGAAAAAGTAGCCCTTAACATTAAAGAAAGGCCCCATCATTCTGCAGTGACCCCAATGTATGTGAAATTGAAAAAAAGCTCTAAAAATAAAACTTATTTCATACCCTGCAATCAACTATTTGAAAGTGTGGGTGGCAAAAGAACCCAGTTGGTATCCTTATTAAAGACACTCTAGTCATCACTAATCGCCTCTACACTCACTTCTTGAAGTGCATTTCTTTGTTGTCGTTAATACAATCTTCTTAAGGTGTTTAGACTCACAGAGAATCCAGTTTGAGTGACAAACTGGAAGTTTTCACAAAGCAAAGTGATTACATCTCTCTGAGCCAATCAGATGCAAGGATTCTGAAAATCACTGACTGATAACCTTTTCGGGCTAGTGTACTTCACATTCCAGAAAAATAATACACAAGACTTTTATTACAACCTGACTAATCCTTACATTTGAAAATGTTTTAAAGTTGAATTACGAAGGGGGTGAGTTTCCATAAATATGGGTTCCACACACAATATATAGTATATATCAGTTGTTCAAACAGATAGCATGTCACAAAAATCCTCTGCCTTCTCGATATTTTTCTTTGAAAGTCTATGAAATTAGCCACCTGTCAGAGCCCGAGAGACGAGTGTATAGAAAAATCACTCTGAGTGTGACGTCACCGGGGGGAATTTAGTATAAGAGGTGTCCAGGTGTAATACAGAAATGCTATGCAGAGAGAGAAAGATGATTTTACTTTTTTTTTTCAAAGCAACTCAAATCAAACAAATAGGAATCATCTGTACAAATCTTTACTTTCCCTGTATAAAAAACAGTATGAATAACTATCATGAACTCTTAAATCATGATGTAAGATTGCAAACAGTGAGTTATTGAATGATATTTTCACTATTTCTCATTTATTTTATCACGATGTTCCATCAAGTGAGTAGCTGGAAAGTAATTCCGGCGGCTAGCTCAGCTCTGCGCGCGCTGCACGCCTATACAATACACACAACACCCAGGCATTGAGTGTACTGTAGTGGTCTGGTACCGGTACGTCGACCCGCAGTTCATGACCATGCAGCGATCCCCTGGCGTCTTTTTCTTTCCTTTTGTCTTTGACTCCATTTTTATATCCTCTGGATCATTTCCACTCATATCTCATTCCACAGAACAATCTTGAATCAAACGCACTATTCTTCTCGGCCTTCCGAGTTGTTTTCTAAATTTAATTACGCTAGAGGTCATCGTCGCACATACAAACGCAATTCGCTAGTGAGTTGAAGACAGCAAGAAAGGTATGCGATGCGGTACGGTAGCTCGACAGCTAGCTGAGCCGGAGCGGGCGGCCGGTCGGCACAAAGCAATTCCGCAACCAACTGTGTTTTTTGCAAGAGCCGCGTCACACGCGGATAAATATGTCATAATAACACGTCTGCTACGTTATCGACTGGTGAGAAGATCTCGATCAAATTTCATATTATTCGCCTTGAAATTATTCCTTTAGGGTCTATGGTATCATTCTGAGGGAATTTACATATTTGGAATAATGGTACGGCCATAAATATACTTTTAATCATTTCCTCTTTGCAAGTTCTCCGGCTCGCAGATACCAACTTCAACTGCAGTTTATTCCATTATGACTTGTTTCGCCACGGACACAGTCCCGAACGAAAACAAGGCATTAAAATCGTCTAAAATCGCTACAAAGAAGAACAGTTTTAACAATGTAGGGATATATTATTGACTATATGTCTTTGAATAATTATTACTTCCTTTCAGTATCGTTCACATAAAATCAATAGCGATAAAATGAAGTTTTGACACAAAAGTAAGTATGAAGGCGTACGTGCATAGTATACAAAACGGCACTGCCTTGTTTACTACACCGGGACCGAATACCCCCCGTGACGTCACAGTCAAAGAACACCCGTCTCGGTAGGCATTGCAGGACCAAACTCAGGGAAAATGGGTAGGGATAAATCGTTCAAATTCACTATTTTGAAAAAAGAAAATGGGGGTCGAATCACCTCTTAGTGTTTGGGGGGTTGTAAGGTTGCTATAAATGTGAATATCTCAATATTTGGAATCGTCATCTTAATTCAACTTTAAATGGTTCAAATTAATGGATGGGATCATTTTGTCTAATGAAATTTTGTGTAACGAAATTTCATATTTAAATGTTAGCCAAATTAAATGGTAATACCTTGTACATCATTAACAAATTTCTCTACGTTTACGTCATAATTTTGAATTTCTCTTCCTTGCACATTTGCATTGGACCATCTTTACATTTTGATAAAGACAACAGTTTTCTTTGTAATCCCTAATGGGAACAGTTCCAGGGGAAAATTACACTGGGGCTATGGGTGATTTTGCCCCTGATATGCTAACAAGAGCCCTGGGCCCCGTCTTACAAATAGTTGCGATTGATCCAATCAATTGCAACTATGGAAAGCCAGCAAAGTCAAGATATAAAATGCATGTTTATTTAAAAAAATTCTAGATATGAATGTAAATTCATTGATTTCTTGACAATTTGGTGTGATCCCCTTTGTTATAAAAAAGTCATTTAGCAAATCTGTAGAAAAAATTATGACACTGATGGATTTCCATAGAGTTACGATTGATTGGATCAATCGTAACTCTTTGTAAGAAAATCCCCATTCATTGCATGCAGTATCAAATCCTATGCAATGTTGCAGGTTTTTGCAGCCCGTTCCAAGCATGGGAAGAGCTTTGAATATCAGAAATGGGAAAAAAAGTAGATATTACACTTTGATCTGCAGCCAAAAATTACTGACAAAGCTTGTCATGAACCGCTTGACCATGAAATAAAAGGAGAGTTGTTGCAACAATTTTGATTGAATTATATTGAGTTGATTCATCTACCATGCTAATAGTGTACACTGAATGCACTCTGCAGTATGCACTGCATCTATGATGGTGTGAACGTACCTATTATGTCAATAAGAGATTATGTTGGTGATACAGGGAATTTTCACACTTACCGCAGGTGGTTTGGGAGTGAGGGAGGCTGGGTAGTCGAGGTGTGATGCACAAGGTAAATGTCTCTGTTCTATGAAGTGCTGTTTAATCTTATACAGGGTAATTGACCTGGAAGGTAATATTCTGTACATGGAGGCCCATGTCTTACTTTGTCATTGTCGTCTTTCAGTGAGTAGCTTATCCAATTAAATAATGGCAATTTCACTTGTATTTTGCATATTTTAATTTTCCTGGATACATGTACATCATAAGAAATAACATATTTTGTCTCTAAATTTGCACAAATTAATGTGCAATATAATCATGAAGTTGCCTTGGGGAAAATAACGACAACAATATAACCAAAACCTGCATGGCTGCATGACCTATTATACATTTACTTTTGGAATTATATTTTTTCTCTTTTAGATTATGTGAGCTTACCATCCTATCTTCATTGGGGCTTTGTTTTTAATATTGAAGAGATTCTTTTTCTCACAATCTATGAATTCAGCACTGCTTGAGATAAGTGACTACAATTTCTAAAGTCTAACTGTTTGCCATCTTGTTTGAATTGCAGTTTCTTCTGATTTCTAAAGAGCTTCAGAGAGATCTTCGTGTAATATGCAATATTCAAAATGCTCATTATCAGGGGGATTTCCTCACAGTCGGTGTGGCCTCGAATTTCTTTGCTCCTCCCCTTTCTCATATCTGGCACACGCCATTGATGCCCGCGTTCATTTGTCTTGCGTAAAGCTATACCACCCGGCATGTTCCAAAATTTTAACTTTATACGAGGATCCGGGCAAATTTGTATAAATTTGTTCGAGCTGGGAGTTGCATTATGCATTGAATAAGATCAAATAACAGGTTGATGGATCTTGGGACGGATCTACGAATGAACGAGGAGATGAGATCCGTAGAGGTGTGGTGATGATGAGGGATGATGGGGAATAAAGACTGTGAGAAGGAGATGGAGAAAAAGAAGGAAGGAGGGGGAGGAGAAGGAGGAGGAAGAGGACAAAGAGAGAGAAAGAGATAAATTGTGGCAGGAGTAGGAGATATTAAATGATCAAGATGAAAGAACGTGGTGTTGTGATGATGGGGGAATTAGGGTTAGGAAAATGAGATGGAGGTGAAGGAGGATGATGAAGAATGAGGAGGAGGGGGAAGAGAGAGGAAGAGATATATTTGAGGGCAGGAGTAGGTGATATTGAATGAATGAGGAGATGAGATCCATAGAGGTGTGGTGATGATGAGGGATGATGGGAATAAAGACTGGGAGAAAGAGATGGAGGAGAAGGAAGGGAGGAGGAGGAGGAGAAGGAGTTTGAGGAAGAGAGAGAAGTAGATATGTTGGGGCAGGAGATGAGATTCATAGAGGTGTGGTGGTGACGGGAATAAAGACTAGGAAGCGGAGATGGAAGAGAAGGAGGGGAGGAGGAGGAGGAGAAAGAGGAAGATATATGTTGGGGGCAGGAGATAAAGGAAAGGAAGAAGAAGACGAAGAAGAAGAAGGAGAAGGAGGAGGGGGAGAAGGAGGGGGAGATGGAGGAGGAGGGGAAGAAGGAAGGAGAGGGAAGAGGAAAAGGAAAGGAAGGAGGAGGAAAGAAGAGGAGGAAGAGACAGATACGTTAGGGTAAGAAAATGAGGTGAATAAGATGAAACTAGAATAGAGGTGTCTTGAGAGAGGAAAGAGGAATGGAAGAAAGATGGAGAAAATGGGAAGAAAATGGGAAAAAAAGGAAAATGAAAGAGCAGAAGAATCAGGTGGACAAGAAGGTGAGGAAGACAAAGGAGGAGAAAAAAAAAGAGGAAAGAGGAGGAAAAACAAGTTTTGTTTAATAAAGAAGGTCTATGTTCATTTTTGTCTATTTGTAGAAAACTCACATGTGGGAAACCGGATGGTTGCTATATAAATTATGGAGTGTTGAAAAAGCTTCTTTGAAAAAAAAAAGAATATCAAGAGTGGATAACTTTGTTGGTTTGAAAGCTATGCTCTTCATATACCTGACGTCAATAGACAAGAGTGAATCACAACCCTACGTTATGTTTGCTTGAAAGTGACGAATGTTTCAAACGATTGGGAAGCGTCAACTTGCCACGGGCGTCTACATTGATTGATACGATCCTGCAAGCCCAAATCCTACACGATTCATCAATAAGGATCACATTGTCTAATTTAAGGGGTAAAATGTGCGAAAATGTCGGGGAGGGTTGCAAATAGAGGTAGAATATAAAGCGTGTATCAGGGATGGTGACAAATTGTACAGATGGGGAGGACTCGGAGGAGGAACTCGAGGGGGGACATGACCCCCCCTCCCCCCCCAAAAAAAAAGAGAAATAGTTCCATGACCTGGGGGGGGGGGGGAGAGGAGAAAAAGAAAGGAAAAAGGATGAAATAAATTATTTTTTGTGATGAATATACATTTGTCAGAAAGTTAGATTTCCATTTCAAAAAGGTCAGAATTTTCACTTTCAAAGTGCATATTTTAGATAATCAGTCCTATATGCCATGTCTCCCCCTCCATGAATGGTATTAAGAGAGTGGCAGTTAGTGAGCTTGATTATTCAAAATCACTTCAGCTGAGTCCAATCAGAGAGAAAAAATGCGGACTCGCACATTCTCAAGCTGGCATTGATTTTTAGCACATAAGCGCACATGAATGTGTTGAAACATACTGGATGTTTGTGTGGTTAAAAATGCCTTGCGCAAGCTTACATTCATGGATAAAGCCACATTTCTGAAGAGCTGAGCAAATAAAGAGTGTGAGTTGAATATTGATTTTCTTAGGTGACATATTGCACTTTTCAACCACTTTATACATTTACGCCTGCATGAATGTCTGCCATTAAAGCAGATGAACTGAATGTACTTATACAATTTTTTCAGACCACTATGCTTTATATTAAATACCTTCTCCATTTTTATTATTTTTTGCACTTTTAATCTTTTTTAATTACTGAGACACAAAACACATTCTTCATTTCCCTTTTCTATTATAAAAAGGTAAAGTATTATTTCAGTATCTCACAATCTCTATTTTCTCAGCCTATCTCTTTCCATTTCTGTCTCTCCCTTTCACCTTATCTTATTAGCAATCTAATGATCAATGGAAAGTCTCCACTATATTGCTCTCTCTCTCCCCCTCTGTCCACTCTCTCCTTTCTGGCACTCACCATCTTTATCCAGTACTCCCTCTCTCTCTGTTTCCAATCCTTTGTCTCCACCCGTGTTTCTCCACTCTCTAGGCGCAGTTGCATTAGCTTGAGTTTGCTCAATCTCGAGATTTTAGCCCGATCGGCCCTCTTCGCGATTAATCTCGAGATTCAAGAAACCCCGTCTCCACCATCGCAAGAAGAACGATTCCTGCTCAAGCGAGGCATTGATGCATTATGGTCTGACGCCGTGAATAAATAATCCCAAGTGCGTCTGCACCTGCGAATTAGCAGGATAATTCGTTAAATAGCGTGCTATTTTGCAAATAATCCCAAGTTGAATTGGGATTGCAATCTCAAGATTAATCCTAAGAACTAGCGCGATAATTGCGTCTCCATTACAAATAATCTTGAGATTGTTCAGATCGGGATAATTTGCCGGATCAGAAATAGCGCGCTAATTTGAAAACTCGGGCTGGTGCAGACAGCCCTTATAAGTGCTCTCTCCCTCTCTTTCCACCCTCTTCTTTCTGGCACTCACTATCTTTATCCAGTTCTCTTTCTCTCTGATTCTAATCCTTTGTCTCCGCCCATCTTTCTCCACTCTCTTTCTCGCACTCTCTCTTGCATCCTCTCTCCTTCTCTTTTGCCCTCTCTCCACCACTCTCTCTCCCACCTTTCTTTCCCTCCCTTGTCTCCTTCATCCCCCTTTTCTCTCCCTCTCTCTCCCCACCCTTCTCTCTTTATTCACCCTCCTTCTTTTTCACTTAGAATGAAAACAAAATCTAATATAATACATCACTACCATCACAGACATCTGATACCACTAATTAATCCTCCTCCTCCTCCATATTAACACCTTTTCAGGGCACCCCTGTGTTTCTCTGTCCGTCTCATCGGTCTCTTTTCACTGTCTCATATTGCACTCTGACCGGTGCGGCACCCCGGTATCGATGGCGACAAAAAGCAAAGCAGGTGATTTGTCTGTCGTAATTAGAACAGAAATAAAAACACTGATACCACTTGATTTGCATCGCCGATGATGTAGCGTTACTCATAATTTTTTGACTGCTAGCAGCTAGGGCTCCCACTATTAATTCACATTGAGATACTGAGTATAATGTAGGATACTGTATGGCACTGTACAAAAAAAATCTATACAGTACCTTACAGAAGGAATTATCCGTTAAATAAAGTCAATCATATACATTCCTGGGCCCCATTGCATAAAAGCCCGGTGGGGGGGGGGGGGGGGTGTAGTCAATGTATTATACCGAGGTTTATTTACCTGACTGCTAAGAAAGCACGAATGCCTGTGAGCAAGCAACCAGGGGACATACGGCTAAAGGTCCTCTCTGAGGGACCTGGTAATGAGGATAAATGCCTTACCAAAGGGCACTAGCGCACCATGCTGTACACATGCATGAGCAAATTATATCCAAACACCCCCTCAACAAGTTTTTCTCTGTGTGCAAAATAACCCCCTAAACAAGTTTTTCATAGGCTTAATTTACACATTTTGGCCCCTAAACAAGTTGTATGACCCCGGGGAAAAAGCTTGGGGGAAAAAAATTACCCTAAACATGTTTGGCTAGTCTTTAAAAAAATTTGGAAAAAACCCCACCCTTAATACATTTGAGCCCGCAATTGACATTGACCAGTCTTTCAAAACCATCCTTTTTCTTGAAAATCAGTGTTTTTGATACCGATCGAGATGGCGCTATTGGTTCGTATCTGCTTTAATATGACTAACACCCCTCATGAATTTTGATGCATTAACACTTCTTGTACATGACTAGAATCAGCTAGGGCAAACATTCCGAATAATAGATTTTACATCCTTCTAGCTCTGAAAGATCTGGATATGATATTGATTATTGTGAGAACACACAATGGAGAGTGACTCATCTGCTTCTCACTTTGCTAAAGATAAAAAATGATTATCTGTAGATATTGAAAAGTCCATCGGCTGAAACACCTGTACAGTACATGTACATGTACCTATCACCTTCAGTGGACTTTCTTGTACCGTAATATGATAAAATCGTATTATTCATACCGGGTTTGCACTTCAAAGGAGAACTGTTGATTTGTTAGCCTCCGCCCAACCCAATGACATTGTCTGCCAGAGACATTATAGTTGGGGTTGTCTGTTTGTAATTGGTAGACTCGTACATCTAGCCAATCAGCGTTCATTTTGGGTTCCATGACATTCGTGCCAGCGACAATTGCTCCACACACTAAATAGAAACCAATTTCAACCCTGGGTTTATCACTATACCCTATCATAAACGTAACCCCAGACCTAATGTGAAATATTGATGGCAACCCTATCCCTAACGTTACACTACTTGTACATGAAATAAAGCCTGGGAGATTTGTTGCGGGAACAAATTGTCATGTCACTGGCACTGTCATTTTCATTATACTTTCATTATAGCATAGAATGTGTGATTTCTGTTTTGTAATTTTCAGTGTTTTTTAATATTTTGTTTCATTATTTGTCTTCCAAGAGCGAGTTCATAATTTCACAATGAAGATGGAGAGAAGAGCAATTGAACCCTATTCAGGATTTTGAAAACCATGATTCTACAACATCCATGGTTAAAATATTGTATGATTTATGTGCCTTATTGAGGTTTTTAGCAATGTTTTTGGCTTATATATATTCGTTTGTTTTGATATTTTCTGACCCAAAAGGAAGTTCATCATAATTTCTTAATGAAGACAAAGAGTAAAGCAATTAGGCACGGGCCGGCTGTGCCCCCCCTGGATCCGCCAGTGAATGTACACATGCAGATTGTTGCACTTCGAATATTGACCTGCTTTAATATAGTGGGTGCAATTCTGCGTAAGCAATTTATAATATAGTAGTTGTTACTCAGTTTTTAGGAAGGATTGCTTTAGGAATGATAGTGTAATAGTTTTGATATGCCCAAGTGTTTTTTTTCTTTCTAAATCTTTGTTGATGCTGTTTGTAATCAATGTAGTCAGGGTAGCGAGGTATGCCAAGGGAGTGCTCCTGATGAGGGAATCCCAGCACAGCACTTGCCAGCCATGACTAAAGTGCATAGTGTACAGCACTGGATGATAATGCAGTTTTATTCCCTTGCCAAAATAGAGTTTGCATGCTTGCGCAAATAACATTAAAGAAAGCCGTGACTAAAATTGTGATTAAAGTACTGAGAGCTAATATGGCATCTATTTCATTTGCTTCCAGCATCTTTAACTGTCTGTTATTCTGTTCTTGACCACATACTCCTACATGTATACATCTGGGCCCCGTCTTACAAGGAGTTACGATCGATCCAATCAGTCGTAACTCTATGGAAATCCATCAGTGTAAAATGTCCTTTGTGAACAAAGGAGAATAACACCAAGTTGTCAAGAAATCAATGAATTTTATGGATATACATTCATATCTAGAAATTATTTTGAATAAACATGCATCTTATATGTTGACGTTGCTGGCCGTCCATAGTTACGATTGATCGGATCAATCTCAACTCTTTGTAAGACGGGGCCCAGGAGGTAGGTCCCATTCATGTGTAATCCATATTACCCCTTCCGATACCACCTTTCATTCAAGCACACCCAACCACAAACTTTATTGAAGATGAAATTCACCAATATCCTCACTGACAAAATATCCCCTTTAATATTTCATTGAAAAATGCATGATGTCGCGGCTTTGCATGTATATGCCAAACTATTCATGCGGCATGCAATGTTTATGATCGGTGTATTGTTTCGTTTGACGGTCTCTGCTGTGGCTTTATAGCCATGAATGCATTTTATCTTATTTTGTATCCCAGGCTTTCAGCAAATGCATTTGTATGGATGCTTTGACCTTGAGTGCCAATGTCAATGATAAGATACTGCTTCAATGACAAGTTGAATTTGATGTTTAATTATTCCCTTGGTAGTGGTTCGATCGAGGGTGACATATTGATATTACATGGCACGGGGGTATTGGAATATGTTATCAATATGAAGTGAGATGCGAATGTAGATGATAAAAATGTATTTTGTCATGAAATATGTATGAATAAAATGTGTGAAATTTTGCTGTATTTTTTGTGCGATCAAGAGCTATGTTTTCCCCTAAAGTTAAGTGCGGAAAGCAAGCTTGCGGTACTTGTAGGCAACTTTGACAAAACTGGCATCTGTTATATGATGAAATATGGCCCCCCATATTGTGGATCTAGCTAGGGGGTGGGGGAGGGTCGGGAGAGGGGGGGGGGGGGGTAATGGGTCCCAAATTGTACATGTAGAAGTTTTCCTACTAACCATTTGGTCTTAAGTGGGCAATTCTGTAAAATAACCAACCTTTTTGTTCATCCAACCCCATTTTTCTCAAGTTTTACTTCACTTCATAAACTGACCAAGTCATGATCGTTTGAGAGCATTACAGACTGTCAAAAGAATCAGAAATCAGAGACAGAAAATTTCATGAAGGTCTCACATACTGTACATGAGGTTGGACGTATTGCCCCAAAGCACATTAACAATTTCTAATTTTCATTTAATATCCACTTTTTCTGTGCAACAGGCTGACTGAAAGATAGAAAAAGTGTGTATTAAACCTAGTGATGTCTGGAGCAAATGGTAATTAGACCAAATTTGTAGCGGACTATAATGTGGGTTTAACCATCATGGTGTTTAATAGAAGATCTGAGAATTATACCATCTGCTAGTAGACCAAGTGGGTTTAGCCATGATAGTGTTAGACAATCTGAGAATTATACCATCTGCTAGTAGACCAAGTGGGTTTAGCCATGATGGTATTAGACAATCTGAGAATTATACCATCTGCTAGTAGACCAAGTGGGTTTAGCCATGATGGTGTTAGACAATCTGAGAATTATACCATCTGATAGTAGACCAAGTGGGTTTAGCCATGATGGTGTTAGACGATCTGAGAATTATACCATCTGCTAGTAGACCAAGTGGGTTTAGCCATGATGGTATTAGACAATCTGAGAATTATACCATCTGATAGTAGACCAAGTGGGTTTAGCCATGATAGTGTTAGACAATCTGAGAATTATACCATCTGCTAGTAGACCAAGTGGGTTTAGCCATGATAGTGTTAGACAATCTGAGAATTATACCATCTGATAGTAGACCAAGTGGGTTTAGCCATGATGGTGTTAGACAATCTGAGAATTATACCATCTGATAGTAGACCAAGTGGGTTTAGCCATGATGGTGTTAGACGATCTGAGAATTATACCATCTGATAGTAGACCAAGTGGGTTTAGCCATGATAGTGTTAGACAATCTGAGAATTATACCATCTGCTATTAGACCAAGTGGGTTTAGCCATGATGGTATTAGACAATCTGAGAATTATACCATCTGATAGTAGACCAAGTGGGTTTAGCCATGATAGTGTTAGACAATCTGAGAATTATACCATCTGCTAGTAGACCAAGTGGGTTTAGCCATGATAGTGTTAGACAATCTGAGAATTATACCATCTGCTAGTAGACCAAGTGGGTTTAGCCATGATAGTGTTAGACAATCTGAGAATTATACCATCTGATAGTAGACCAAGTGGGTTTAGCCATGATAGTGTTAGACAATCTGAGAATTATACCATCTGCTAGTAGACCAAGTGGGTTTAGCCATGATAGTGTTAGACAATCTGAGAATTATACCATCTGCTAGTAGACCAAGTGGGTTTAGCCATGATGGTATTAGACAATCTGAGAATTATACCATCTGCTAGTAGACCAAGTGGGTTTAGCCATGATGGTGTTAGACAATCTGAGAATTATACCATCTGATAGTAGACCAAGTGGGTTTAGCCATGATGGTGTTAGACGATCTGAGAATTATACCATCTGCTAGTAGACCAAGTGGGTTTAGCCATGATGGTATTAGACAATCTGAGAATTATACCATCTGATAGTAGACCAAGTGGGTTTAGCCATGATAGTGTTAGACAATCTGAGAATTATACCATCTGCTAGTAGACCAAGTGGGTTTAGCCATGATAGTGTTAGACAATCTGAGAATTATACCATCTGATAGTAGACCAAGTGGGTTTAGCCATGATGGTGTTAGACAATCTGAGAATTATACCATCTGATAGTAGACCAAGTGGGTTTAGCCATGATGGTGTTAGACGATCTGAGAATTATACCATCTGATAGTAGACCAAGTGGGTTTAGCCATGATAGTGTTAGACAATCTGAGAATTATACCATCTGCTAGTAGACCAAGTGGGTTTAGCCATGATGGTATAAGACAATCTGAGAATTATACCATCTGATAGTAGACCAAGTGGGTTTAGCCATGATAGTGTTAGACAATCTGAGAATTATACCATCTGCTAGTAGACCAAGTGGGTTTAGCCATGATAGTGTTAGACAATCTGAGAATTATACCATCTGCTAGTAGACCAAGTGGGTTTAGCCATGATAGTGTTAGACAATCTGAGAATTATACCATCTGCTAGTAGACCAAGTGGGTTTAGCCATGATAGTGTTAGACAATCTGAGAATTATACCATCTGCTAGTAGACCAAGTGGGTTTAGCCATGATGGTATTAGACAATCTGAGAATTATACCATCTGATAGTAGACCAAGTGGGTTTAGCCATGATAGTGTTAGACGATCTGAGAATTATACCATCTGATAGTAGACCAAGTGGGTTTAGCCATGATAGTGTTAGACAATCTGAGAATTATACCATCTGCTAGTAGACCAAGTGGGTTTAGCCATGATGGTATTAGACAATCTGAGAATTATACCATCTGATAGTAGACCAAGTGGGTTTAGCCATGATAGTGTTAGACAATCTGAGAATTATACCATCTGCTAGTAGACCAAGTGGGTTTAGCCATGATAGTGTTAGACAATCTGAGAATTATACCATCTGCTAGTAGACCAAGTTGGTTTAGCCATGATAGTGTTAGACAATCTGAGAATTATACCATCTGATAGTAGACCAAGTGGGTTTAGCCATGATAGTGTTAGACAATCTGAGAATTATACCATCTGCTAGTAGACCAAGTGGGTTTAGCCATGATGGTATTAGACAATCTGAGAATTATACCATCTGATAGTAGACCAAGTGGGTTTAGCCATGATAGTGTTAGACAATCTGAGAATTATACCATCTGCTAGTAGACCAAGTGGGTTTAGCCATGATGGTGTTAGACAATCTGAGAATTATATCATCTGCTGGTATACCAAGTGGGTTTAGCCATGATGGTGTTAGACAATCTGAGAATTATACCATCTGCTAGTAGACCAAGTGGGTTTAGCCATGATGGTGTTAGACAATCTGAGAATTATACCATCTGATAGTAGACCAAGTGGGTTTAGCCATGATGGTGTTAGATGATCTGAGAATTATACCATCTGATAGTAGACCAAGTGGGTTTAGCCATGATAGTGTTAGACAATCTGAGAATTAGACCATCTGCTAGTAGACCAAGTGGGTTTAGCCATGATGGTGTTAGACAATCTGAGAATTATATCATCTGCTGGTATACCAAGTGGGTTTAGCCATGATGGTGTTAGACAATCTGAGAATTATACCATCTGCTAGTAGACCAAGTGGGTTTAGCCATGATGGTGTTAGACAATCTGAGAATTATATCATCTGCTGGTATACCAAGTGGGTTTAGCCATGATGGTGTTAGACTATCTAGGAATGAGACCATCTTCTAGTAGACCAAGTGGGTTTAGCCATGATAGTGTTAGACTATCTAGGAATGAGACCATCTTCTAGTAGACCAAGTGGGTTTAGCCATGATAGTGTTAGACAATCTGAGAATTATACCATCTGCTAGTAGACCAAGTGGGTTTAGCCATGATAGTGTTAGACAATCTGAGAATTATACCATCTGCTAGTAGACCAAGTGGGTTTAGCCATGATAGTGTTAGACAATCTGAGAATTATACCATCTGATAGTAGACCAAGTGGGTTTAGCCATGATAGTGTTAGACAATCTGAGAATTATACCATCTGCTAGTAGACCAAGTGGGTTTAGCCATGATAGTGTTAGACAATCTGAGAATTATACCATCTGCTAGTAGACCAAGTGGGTTTAGCCATGATGGTATTAGACAATCTGAGAATTATACCATCTGCTAGTAGACCAAGTGGGTTTAGCCATGATGGTGTTAGACAATCTGAGAATTATACCATCTGATAGTAGACCAAGTGGGTTTAGCCATGATGGTGTTAGACGATCTGAGAATTATACCATCTGCTAGTAGACCAAGTGGGTTTAGCCATGATGGTATTAGACAATCTGAGAATTATACCATCTGATAGTAGACCAAGTGGGTTTAGCCATGATAGTGTTAGACAATCTGAGAATTATACCATCTGCTAGTAGACCAAGTGGGTTTAGCCATGATAGTGTTAGACAATCTGAGAATTATACCATCTGATAGTAGACCAAGTGGGTTTAGCCATGATGGTGTTAGACAATCTGAGAATTATACCATCTGATAGTAGACCAAGTGGGTTTAGCCATGATGGTGTTAGACGATCTGAGAATTATACCATCTGATAGTAGACCAAGTGGGTTTAGCCATGATAGTGTTAGACAATCTGAGAATTATACCATCTGCTAGTAGACCAAGTGGGTTTAGCCATGATGGTATAAGACAATCTCAGAATTATACCATCTGATAGTAGACCAAGTGGGTTTAGCCATGATAGTGTTAGACAATCTGAGAATTATACCATCTGCTAGTAGACCAAGTGGGTTTAGCCATGATAGTGTTAGACAATCTGAGAATTATACCATCTGCTAGTAGACCAAGTGGGTTTAGCCATGATAGTGTTAGACAATCTGAGAATTATACCATCTGCTAGTAGACCAAGTGGGTTTAGTCATGATAGTGTTAGACAATCTGAGAATTATACCATCTGCTAGTAGACCAAGTGGGTTTAGCCATGATGGTATTAGACAATCTGAGAATTATACCATCTGATAGTAGACCAAGTGGGTTTAGCCATGATAGTGTTAGACGATCTGAGAATTATACCATCTGATAGTAGACCAAGTGGGTTTAGCCATGATAGTGTTAGACAATCTGAGAATTATACCATCTGCTAGTAGACCAAGTGGGTTTAGCCATGATGGTATTAGACAATCTGAGAATTATACCATCTGATAGTAGACCAAGTGGGTTTAGCCATGATAGTGTTAGACAATCTGAGAATTATACCATCTGCTAGTAGACCAAGTGGGTTTAGCCATGATAGTGTTAGACAATCTGAGAATTATACCATCTGCTAGTAGACCAAGTGGGTTTAGCCATGATAGTGTTAGACAATCTGAGAATTATACCATCTGATAGTAGACCAAGTGGGTTTAGCCATGATAGTGTTAGACAATCTGAGAATTATACCATCTGCTAGTAGACCAAGTGGGTTTAGCCATGATGGTATTAGACAATCTGAGAATTATACCATCTGATAGTAGACCAAGTGGGTTTAGCCATGATAGTGTTAGACAATCTGAGAATTATACCATCTGCTAGTAGACCAAGTGGGTTTAGCCATGATGGTGTTAGACAATCTGAGAATTATATCATCTGCTGGTATACCAAGTGGGTTTAGCCATGATGGTGTTAGACAATCTGAGAATTATACCATCTGCTAGTAGACCAAGTGGGTTTAGCCATGATGGTGTTAGACAATCTGAGAATTATACCATCTGATAGTAGACCAAGTGGGTTTAGCCATGATGGTGTTAGATGATCTGAGAATTATACCATCTGATAGTAGACCAAGTGGGTTTAGCCATGATAGTGTTAGACAATCTGAGAATTATACCATCTGCTAGTAGACCAAGTGGGTTTAGCCATGATGGTGTTAGACAATCTGAGAATTATATCATCTGCTGGTATACCAAGTGGGTTTAGCCATGATGGTGTTAGACTATCTAGGAATGAGACCATCTTCTAGTAGACCAAGTGGGTTTAGCCATGATGGTGTTAGACGATCTGAGAATTAGACCATCTGCTAGTAGACCAAGTGGGTTTAGCCATGATGGTGTTAGACAATCTGAGAATTATACCATCTGCTAGTAGACCAATTTGGTTTAGCCATGATAGTGTTAGACAGTCTGAGAATTATACCATCTGATAGTAGACCAAGTGGGTTTAGCCATGATGGTGTTAGACAGTCTGAGAATTAGACCATCTGCTAGTAGACCAAGTGGGTTTAGCCATGATGGTGTTAGACAATCTGATAATTAGACCATCTGCTAGTAGACCAAGTGGGTTTAGCCATGATGGTGTTAGACAATCTGAGAATTATACCATCTGCTAGTAGACCAAGTGGGTTTAGCCATGATGGTGTTAGACAATCTGAGAATTAGACCATCTGCTATAGACCAAGTGGGTTTAGCCATGATAGTGTTAGACAATCTGAGAATTATACCATCTGCTAGTAGACCAAGTGGGTTTAGCCATGATGGTGTTAGACAATCTGAGAATTATACCATCTGATAGTAGACCAAGTGGGTTTAGCCATGATAGTGTTAGACAATCTGAGAATTATATACCTCCCGAATAGCATATGGCACCCGCATCATATTGTTGCCCACAAGAAGCAGATATATTATATCATCTGCTAGTATACCAAGTGGGTTTAGCCATGATCGTGTTAGACGATCTAGGAATTAGACCATCTTCTAGTAGACCAAGTGGGTTTAGCCATGATGGTGTTAGACGATCTGAGAATTAGACCATCCGCTAGTAGACCAAGTGGGTTTAGCCATGATGGTGTTAGACAATCTGAGAATTAGACCATCTGCTAGTAGACCAATTTGGTTTAGCCATGATGGTGTTAGACAATCTGAGAATTAGACCATCTGATAGAAGACCAAGTGGGTTTACCCATGATAGTGTTAGACAATCTGAGAATTATACCATCTGATAGTAGACCAAGTGGGTTTAGCCATGATGGTGTTAGACAGTCTGAGAATTAGACCATCTGCTAGTAGACCAAGTGGGTTTAGCCATGATGGTGTTAGACAATCTGATAATTATACCATCTGCTAGTAGACCAAGTGGGTTTAGCCATGATGGTGTTAGACAATCTGAGAATTATACCATCTGCTAGTAGACCAAGTGGGATTAGCCATGATGGTGTTAGACAATCTGATAATAGAAGACCAAGTGGGTTTACCCATGATAGTGTTAGACAATCTGAGAATTATACCATCTGCTGGTAGACCAAGTGGGTTTAGCCATGATGGTGTTAGACAGTCTGAGAATTAGACCATCTGCTAGTAGACCAAGTGGGTTTAGCCATGATGGTGTTAGACAATCTGATAATTATACCATCTGATCGAAGACCAAGTGGGTTTACCCATGATAGTGTTAGACAGTCTGAGAATTAGACCATCTGATAGTAGACCAAGTGGGTTTAGCCATGATGGTGTTAGACAATCTGAGAATTAGACCATCTGATAGTAGACCAAGTGGGTTTAGCCATGATGGTGTTAGATGATCTGAGAATTATACCATCTGCTAGTAGACCAAGTGGATACACACCCAAACCAATTGCTCATTACAGTACATCTTTAAATTGTGAGACACTTCAACCTCTGAGAAAGATGTTGATAATTAATTTTTCATTTGGTTTAAAGATTAAATTGATGACTTTTTATTGGCATCAAGAATGCTCAGATTATTGATTTAGAAGCCGTACATGTAAATGTATTCACCTACAGCCGCCCTGTAATATAGCTCACCAGTAACGTGTACAAGTAGATAATATGTATTTGAATATGAGCTATGATCAAAATTATCTATTACGCAAAGGGGGTCTACTGAAAAATGCTGTGAAATTTAATTTTCAACTCTTTTATAGAAGAATGCATAAAATATCAGTTCAGACTATGTTGCAGTGTTAGAAAGACGCCAAGGCTTGTTTTATATTCATTTATCATTTTTTGAAATGGGCTCTTGAATTTGGCTCTTGAATTGTGAATGAGTATTCCCGAGGTTCCTATTGTGGTTTTTTTTTTGAAGTGTTTGCAAAGTTCAGCCACCTTTTTTGGGAGACTGAGGATGGTGGAATTATGATGAGGAAGATATGATAGAAGAACAAAATAGAGTGTTGCTTATTCCTGCCGGATGGAGAGATCGATAGATAGGTGGGGCTGGGGAGAAGATAGAGAAAGAGAGAGAGAAAGAGAGAAAGGAAGAGAGGCGAGGAGGGGGATTAGAGTTTAAAGAGGGGGGATATAGAGGGAGAGGAAGAAGAAGAGAGGTAGGAGAGAAAGAAAGGGAGAGAAGATTCAAGAGTGATAAAATAAGATAAGGAGGGAGGGACAGAGACACAAGAGGACAAAAGAGATAGAGAAAGGAAGAGAAGAAAGTTAGGAGGAAAAGAAAGGTAGAGAAGATTCAACAGTGATAAAATAAGATGGACAGAGGGACGGAGACACAAGAGGACAAACGAGAGAAAAAGTAAAGAGAAAAGAGGTACATGTAGGAGAGAAAGAAAGGGAAAGTAGATTCAAGAGTGATAAAATAAGATGGACAGAGGGACGGAGACACAAGAGGACAAACGAGAGAAAAGTATAGAGAAGAGAGGAAGGAGAGAAAGAAAGGGAAAGAAGATTCCAGAGTGATAAAATAAGATGGAGGGAGGGACATAGACACAAGAGGACAAACGAGAGAAACAGTAAAGTAAAGAGAGGTAGGAGAGAAAGAAAGGGAGAGAAGATTCAAGAGTGATAAAATAAGATGGAGGGAGGGACAGAAACACAAGAGCAGACCTGCCAACCAGCACGTTTTAGCCGTATTTAGTACGTTTTTGCAACCAAAATACGGCAGTACGTTTTTTTTTTTAACTAAATCATAATTTATTGAGAAAAATAATCTCTATATGTCTCTATTTCATAAAACGTGCACAAATATGGTTATTAGATCAATGTAATTTCAGGTTACTTGTTTTTTTTTTCAATCATTTTGTTCAAACCAGGGTGAAGATATACACATGTTTTAATGTTTTTTTTTCATCTGCAAGAGCAGTGCGCATTTTAGCTGGCATGCAGCTTGAGCGCCGCGATGAGCAAGTGCGCCAAGCATTTTATTATGAAATACACTTTTTTGGGGAAAAATACAGTTTTTTTATCACAGAATACAGTTTTTCATTCCCAGAGGTTGGCAGGTCTGCAAGAGGACAAAAGAGAAGAGAGAAAGTAAGAAAAGAGAGAGAGGGAAGAAAGGGTAAGGGGTACTGGGGACAGCAGAGAGGGGAAATGGTAGTTTACATGTACGTGTAAAGAGAGGATCAGAGAGTTGGAACAGAGAGGAAAATGTTGTCTCTTTTGTTGATTAATTTTGATGCAACAAGACAAAATATGTTCATATCTTCATAAGATATAACAAGTGAAAAGTTGGGGGTATTTATACCGACTTCCTGTTCTCATATATTATAATGATATGAATTCTTGTGCCTTATTAATAATAACCAATGTCAGATCATTAATTTTATGACAGTTCCACAGGTGTATGGGCTCACGGGGCATGTGCCCCCCGGAGGGGGGGGGGGGGACTTTTACATTGAATCTTCATCTTTTATGAGAAGTTGGGGGTTCTTGATAAGCACCCATCCTTTTGAAGTGAAATCTACCTAAAAGGGGATTATAATTGGAAATAGTTAGATCCTAAGATACTAAATAATATAAGTGTCTGAAATTGATTACTAATCAACCTACTTTCAATTCCTTGCCCTTATTACACACTACAGTGTGTGTCTATATTCTATCAAAGATTCTATTCAGAAAAATGTATTTCTTTTTTTTCTTTTTTACTTGGAGATATTTTCGTTTTTGAAAAGTAATACACATGCACAAATGATACGTTGTAAAATTGAGAATGAAAACTGATTACACAAAACATGATAATAATGTGTATCTACATGTATCTACTTTTGTAAATGAAATAATATGATTTGTATTTTTACTGAGTAGATAATTCTGTTATCCTGTTCAATAATACCATCCATCCAGTTAATGCTACAAATAAAGCTAGAATTTCCCAGCATCTGATAAAACTCTATTCTATCATTTCTAAAAGGAGCACACAATACAAGGGATTTCAATTAAAGCTCCAATTCGAAACCTGAAACTTGTTTTCCTACTTTGTGTTCTCCAGAACTTGTACATCTCGAATCCCTTTTGACGTTAGAGACATCCTTTCATTAAGAGTCAAGTTTCGCTAGTTAAAGGGGGTATGATGTAAAATGTTCTTGTATTTCGATACGTGGGTGAGACCTTGATTTGTAATTCTGTGTCTTAGATAGGACTTGTTTCCTTTCGTTCAGCCTTCATAAAGGAGCTGTCACTAGACTTTAGCCAGCATATGTTGTCGTGTTGGTGGAAGAACGTCCTTAACACCACACTTTAGCACTTCGCATGCACTCAAAAACACCTTGAGTACCGTAGCTATAATTACATGTAGCAGCTATAATCAGTAGATAAAATAAATTAAGGAATAAGGTAATATAAGTTTTTGTCTCACCTGCATAGCAGAGTGAGACTATAGGCGCCGCTTTTCCGACGGCGGCGGCGACGGCGGCGTCAACACCAAATCTTAACCTGAGGTTAAGTTTTTGAAATGACAGCATAACTTAGAAAGTATATGGACCTAGTTCATGAAACTTGGCCATAAGGTTAATCAAGTATTACTAAACATCCTGCCTGAGTTTCATGTCACATGACCAAGGTCAAAGGTCATTTAGGGTCAATGAACTTAGACCATGTTGGGGGAATCAACATCAAAATCTTAACCTAAGGTTAAGTTTTTGAAATGTCATCATAACTTAGAAAATATATGGACCTAGTTCATGAAACTTATACATAAGGTTAATCAAGTATCACTGAACATCCTGCATGAGTTTCACGTCACATGACCAAGGTCAAAGGTCATTTAGGGTCAATGAACTTTGGCCGAATTGGGGGTATCTGTTGAATTACCATCATAACTTTGAAAGTTTATGGATCTGATTCATGAAACTTGGACATAATAGTTATCAAGTATTACTGAACATCCTGTGCAAGTTTCAGGTCACATGATCAAGGTCAAAGGTCATTTAGGGTCAATGAACTTTGGCCAAATTGGGGTATTTGTTGAATTACAGCCATAAATTTGAAAGTGTGTTGGTCTAGTTCATAAAACTTGGAAATAAGAGTAACCAAGTATCACTGAACATCTTGTGCGAGTTATAGTAGTTTTCAAAATCAGCACTGCTGCTATATTGAATCGCGTGATGCAGGTGAGACGGCCAGAGGCATTCCACTTGTTATTGTTTAGTTGTATAAAGAATAAATTTATAAAAATATTTTTAAATGTCATTTGTAACTGAATAAATGAAGAGAAACTTCAATTGTTCTTATTTCCATAAAGAAATGATTTATTACAATGCATACATGTATGCAAGGTTACAGTTGGTAACCCATTATCAGATACCAAATTTCATGTTTGTTACTTTTAATTTTCTATAGAGCGAGTACACATATTAATCACAAGTGTAGTCTTTAAGATTCCCATTGCTCTTAATGTACTACATGTACTATGGTATGAATACATGAAAAGCAGGCTTTTAGTCCAAATTGTTATCAGGAGAACACATGCTGTGTGAGATGGGGGATGGAATCGTTGCTTTAAGATTTTCCTTTTTAATGTATCAGTATCTAGGACACTCACAATAAGATGGCCTGAATTTTATAAAAGGTTTGTAGTACTTAATTATATTTTTATTTCATGGAAATATAGGTACATGTACTGTGTAATGACAGAGAGAGTGAGAGAGAGAGAGAGGGGGGGTCACAGGAAGTTGAGATGCAGAAATAGGAAGAGTGAAGTTGTATAAGCAGGAGAATGTCTATTCAATATTCAAAAAAAAAAAATGAGACATACTATTGGAGGGGAGATGTGATGACAATATTATAAAATTCATGATCGCTTTTTAGTCTGCTGTGCTAACCCTTCACTCGAGTAAAGCGTCTGAATTGCAGCCTACTCATGCCATGTGTACTGAAGGCCCTCTCGCAACAGCAAGTTTTGTATGCTAGTCTTTGCTTGGAGACACACTCATTGATCCAAGTTTCAATCAGGGTCTGTGCCTGCAGACTAATTTGCATGTAGGCATTAACTATGAAGCAAAAAGTAAGTGTATTATATTACAAACCTTAATTAGTACGGAATACTGTAAGTACTTTATTATGGAAGTTAAGGGGAAGCAGTTCAAACAGATGCATCGTTTTTTTTTTCTTTAACATTTATTTGAGTATTGGGCAACACAATCATGACTGTCCTTATTACCCAAACCCTAAAATGTGGTTTATGGGAATTGCACCAAAATATTCTGTAAAAGTTTGTATAAAATGTTATAAATCATGGTACTGCTTAGTCTACATCCATATGGTTTAATTATAGTTTGTCTACAACTACTTATCTACTAACCTTAAAGATAAATACCAGTTGTGGTAATAATCTCAAAATGAGTTGGAATAGAATCCAACAAAATTAAACCAAAGTGCTTGTATATGTATAAATAAAAAATATGTGCCAAATAACTCTGGAAGAAAATACATAATTGCTGAGAAATGAACAAAATAAGCACGTAATTCCATCAAACGTCAGGTATTTTTCGACGCAATATTAATACACTGTCCCATGTATGCTTTTCTGTGTAAGTGATTGTCCAAATTATCGATTTTGAGCTAAGATTTCATGATTTTACGAAGATAAGTTTACATTAACGTACCAGAACTAGATGTATGATGATATCTTGACAATTAATCTTGATTTAAAAGACTTTTCCATGAAATAATTGTTTGCTGCAACTAATGTCTTTTATTTTGAAGTAGTCTCAGTGTCAATTAGCCAATTTACAACTTGTACCTGTTTCACTTAATATCCACTCAGTCTAACACCATTAAGTCTCCATGTACATGTATATGATTCAGATGAACTATTAACATGAAACAAATTTGTATTTGACATCCAGTGCGAAATAAATAGTACTCGAAATGGAATTTATTTCACCCATCTGGATGTTGGTATACATGAGAATTACTCCAAGTGTAATGTAGACCAAATGGCAATTAGGCAAAATTGGTTAACCTCAGGTGGTATATTAGACCATCTGACATTTAGACCAACTGCTTGTAGACCAAATGAAAATACATCTATTACATTGCCCATGTAGCAGAGTTGGAAATACATGAGGGTGACTGATGATTATCCCCTTAAAATTACCCCAAAATGCACACTTTGGGGCAACCATTATTTCAGAGTAGCCCCGAGATCTGTCACAAAAAAATATTCAAGATTATTAAAAATCAATATTCCCCATGTAACTGGCAGAATAATAACATTTGCTCTTTACTGCATAATTGCTTGTTATCCCTAAAAAGCAGCCCTTAAAATGAAATAAATAGCTCCCCAAAACGCCCCAATCGCCCCAATGTGGGAAAAAAAGATGACCCCTAAAAAATTAAAATTATTTCCCACACTGCCATGTAGAACTGCCCGTATGCGAACAGTGCAATCTGTCATGCCATCCATACATGTATGTAAATCAGGAGGCTGGTAATAGCCTCTGTTGGCTGACCGAATTACAAATGAGACGGGTTAAGAAAAACAAAGTGATCTAACGAAAACTCCCGCGGGAATCCACCCCGCCATCGTCACGCTAAGTGCTCTCTTAACCCAGATTCTCCCTGTAGAAAGGGACGACTGTGAGAAGAATTAATTAAAAGATGACTCAAAAATAGAAAAACAACTTGACTTTTGCGCCCGGGGAGGCTTGTCATACATACTGATTGGGTATACTGTACTTTTGCTTGTGAAGATAGTATGATGTAGAATGAGATTGTACATGGGCATATGATTAGGGATGACCAGTAATACATGTATTCTCTTTGACAAAATCAATAAGGATAAAAGCTATATTTTTGTTTCCTCTCGAAATGCGTTTTGGACTGAAAGGTGGGGCAAAGAAAATTCTTTATGCGGTACCCTCTTGTCAAGGCCCTGGCGGCTGATTCCCGAGCGAAGCGAGGGATTTCCTAATTCGCGAAGGGAATTGGGCCTCTTGACATCTGAGCTGATTTATATATTCGTGAGGAACGTCTTCCTAATGAATATACATGAGTCATAAATATTACCGGTCACCTAGTACAATGAAATGTCAAAGCTGTTTCGTCCTGGGTTCGGAATACTAGTAGTCCACTATTCTCAGGGACTATTCTGCAGGGGATTCATTTAATTGCAGGACACTAAAGGGGATATAACCAGCAAAATGCTACAAGTAGTGGTACTACTACTACTACTACTACTAGTACTAGCCGTAACAGACCCATCACCACCCCGAAACTTCCCGGGATATCGGCCTGGTCAGACTCGAGTCAAGGGGAAGCACTAACTGAACAACTCGACTCCAGCATTCCACTTGGAGATCGATAATCGACGCATAGTAGATCGCATGAAAGATTACATTTTTCCATATCCTGTGGGTAGATTTACAAAAACATCTCGTCCTTTCAGTGCAGATTTAATTTCATCGACTTGCAAATCCTTAAATCGGTCAATATTCAGCATTTTAGAGGCATATTCAATGCTCTTTGATATTTCGTCGTCACTCTTCGCCAAGAATCCACGGGTCGCCATTCAAGATGAGCTCATGAATATTCAACATGATGTCATAGCAGCCTGCGCTCTCATTGGATGATTTTCACCGACCAGTTTTTGGTCGGAAAATTGGTAAAAAACAATAAAAAACAAAAGAAAGTCGATGAAATTCGACTCAGATGTCAAGAGGCCCTGTCTCGTGCTCTGCTTCGTTATATCCCTCTCTTCGCTTGGAAAGCAGCCGACAGGGCCTCGACAAGAGGCTATGGATGTTGTGGCTCAGTGTCCAGACTCTGAACCACAAAGTCTGCGGTTAAAATCCCACCACAGAACCTGCAGCCTTTACCAAGGTGTTTATCTACCTTTGCCACTCTCCACCCAGGTGTAGTTAATGGGTAATCAGTAGGAAGAAATTCTTTTGATGTTTGAGCACCAGGTCAGGGTAGTCGTGCTAGAACAGGGGTAATACATGAAGTGTGTTGCATATTATTATGTTATTAATATTATTTTTGTTATTTCGAAAGGTTGTTTTGCCATTATTTGTGTGTGTGTGCACATGTACCCTCATCATCACCATCATCATCATCATCACCACCATCATCCTCATCATTATCATCATGATCATCAATCATCATCATCAATTATATCATCATCATCATCAATCATATCATCATTATCATCATGATCATCAATCATCATCATCAATCATATCATCATCATCAATCATATCATCATTATCATCATCATCATCAATCATCATCATCAATCATATCATCATCATCAATCATATCATCATTATCATCATCAATCATCATCATCAATCATCATCAATCATCATCAATCATCATCATCATTAATCATCATCACCATCATCATCATCACCATCATCACCATCACCACCATCACCACCACCACCTCCACTGTCATCAATAAGATCACTGTGAGCGAACTCCTTACTTATTTCTAGCTGGTCTGCATCGGATTCTACATATTGATTCCATGTCATTCATGAAATTGTCTACATGTTAAATGGGGTTTGTGCTTTTACAAATGATTATTATCTGAAAACGAGGAATCCTGACATAGTTGTATGTTTAATAGGGCCTTAAATCCTGATAGCCAATCGCGGCTCATCTTTTCAGTATCCACTGATTTTATTTTGTTTGGTTCTACATGTTTATATTGTTTCGTTCAGGCATGATGATCATTCATCAGATTTTACTTTGATGGGTGCATGTCAAAAAGTTTCAATTCGTCTGTTTTGGACTTGTTATGCCATTTTCCGAAATCTGAAATTTGAAAGTCCCGACACGTTTGGCCCAGAGAGTAATTAGAAGAATCTGTTATTCATTGCTTAATGTATGATAATATTTCAACCGATCTTCTTGACTATATCATATTGTTTTATGATATTAGGTTAATAACTCATTAATTGAGTAGGAGAAATAACCAGTTGTCTCATGATGTATCAAACGTAGTTGGAAAGCGATGTTTCGTCTGCAAGCTGCTAGACATTGTCAGGCAATGAGCAAAGACGCTGCTGCGCATGGGTTATATAGCGTCGACGACCACGATGAACCTATTCCACATCAACTCATTAATTGCCAACTTGACATAAGAATTCTTTAAATGATATATAATATTTGCGCCAAAAAGAATATCTGGTGTAAATATTCACTGCTGAATGATACGCACCGTATATTAAAAGCTAAAACAAAAAACAACAAAAACTTTTATAGATTTTTTTGACGCAGTATAAATGTGGTTTTGTCCTTTTGCAAATTTCTTATAAAAAGCAAGAGAGCCATGCAGAGAACACAATACCAAAGGAGATTAACTATCATTCACATTTCAAGACGGTAGCTCTTTTAACATGTTGGCCTCCTTTTGGGCACTGAATTTGATAACAAAAATGCTATGAAAAAAAAATCGGAAAAAAGTAGAATATCTAGTTATGAAATGGATGGCAGAGAATATATTTCACTTGTTGAATCTTACCTCGGTAGAATTTATTTTAGAGGGCATGAAATAGGGAAAAGGTTGCAAAAGTAATGCTTCTAAGAAAACAACTGATTTTATTTCAACCCGTAGCAAGAGTAGGATAATGATCAAGAACGAGTCGATAGTAACTCTTTTATTCTGAATCACGCTGAAGCTGTAGGTTTGTGCGATAGGACGCCGGAGGTGGTATTGACGGAGAGATTTCTGAATTTGATCCACAATTATTTCAGTAAAGCATCTATCAGCCTTTAGGTATATGTGGATAATTTCCTGTTACGGACATCAAGCTTAGATCATGATGACGAGGGTCCCATTCACATTCAAAATCAAAGCTCAATTTGTGTTTGAAACGGGGTAGTTTATCATGATGTATCCAGGTGCCTGAACTAATGTCTATAAGCCCTATCTTATCTGCTTCGGATATCAGGCTTAGATTATGCTGACGAAGGGTTCCATTCACATTTGAAAGTAAAGCTTGATGTGCATGAGGACTGATCATAGTATTCATAGCGTGCTTTATTAATAATTTTTAGAGCAGGAAAAAGGTAAATATAAGATGAGCTGAAGTACAAAGGATACAAATGGCAAGAATTTGTGTGTAAAGAAACCAGAACATTATTTTGTCACTTGATCAAGAGTTGCAGCGGTACTCGAAAGCTCGTGAACTAGTAAGCTAGTGAACACTTTTTGCGAGAGTGATCACAAATTTCCTAGAAAGCTAGTGAACACTTTTTGCGAGAGTGATCATGAATTTCCTTGTTGACCATAGTAGATTGCGAGACAAATGAATACCCTCTAGCGATTATTTCAGTCCGCAATAATGAACCTATTTAATAGTATTAAGAACATTTGTATTGCAAAAATATAAGAATTAGGTTAATATACAATTCATGCATCTTCATAAAAATCGAACATGCACTTGTAGGATATTCACAATCTTGACCATTGACAATATTGAGCTGACGAGGGGTCCCATTCACATGTAAAAGTAAAGCTTGATGTGCATGCGGACTGGGGCAGTTCACAGTAATACCAATAACGATTATAGTATTTAATAGCATTCTTTAAATAATTTTTTTTTGAGGAGGAAAAAGGTAAATGAATGATGGGCTAAAATTTGATGGATACAAATGGCAAGAATTTGTGTGTAAAGAAACAAGAACATTATGTATTGCAAAAATATAAGAATTAGGTTAATATAGATGTGATGTACATTTTTTAAAAATTCAACAGTAAAAAACACTCTTGACTTTTTGAGGTCGCAGTTTTCTCTGAAAAAAAATGTTTTATACAGTTATTATTTCTAACTAGTTTCTTAAGATGATGCCATGATACTAATCAATGTTTTATTTGAAAAACTTGAATGTAGACTACATTGTCTAGAATTTACTTGTACATTGATTGATTGATTGATTGATTTTATTTCTCATGATAAAAAACAATACAAATATATACATTCAAAATATAAAACGTTAATAATTGAATTACATATATAATAATCAGGTACATGAATTTGAGATTATAAAAAACTTATGAGAGAAATATGGGAAAAACTAAAAAGCTACAAGGAGCTTGAAAGGGGTTATTCCCAGTTAAAGAATACGATTGCAGAAATACATATACATAACTTGATAAAATAACATACAATTAATGCATAAATAAACTTAACTGTAACTTGCCCAAGGAAACTCCTAAACACCCCCCCCCCCCCTTACATGAACAAAATTGACCAATCTTCCAACTAATATGTAGATAAAATGTGGTATTTTAATTTCCTTTTGAATGCCGATAAAAATGAGTATTGCTTGATCTCAGTGGGAAGTGAATGCCAGACGTCGGGGCCCCTGTGTCTTATTGATTTAGATGATAACAAAGTTCGCGGGTTTATTAAATGGTAATTTTCTGAGCCTCTTGTGTAATACGAATGAATTTGGTAATTACATATAAACATAGAATTGAATTGGGAAGGCAATATTTTATTTTTCAATCTAAACATGAAAAGTGCTGTCTGGATGGTATTTATATCCGCAACTTTTAGTAATCCAAGCTCTTTAAAAATTGGGTCGGTGTGGGCTAGATAATGAGACCCTGTACACAACCTTACAGCTCTCTTTTGTAATTTGAACAGCATATCTATATGTTTGGAATAACAATTTCCCCAGACAATAATACCATATGACAATGAAGACAAGATAAATGAGTTGTACAATAAAATCATCGCCTGAGTGGGAAGGTAGAATTTAAGCTTAGACATGATGCCAAGCGTACGTGATACATTAAGTTTAAGGTTTTCAAACTGGGGGTTCCATGTAAGACATTCGTCAAGTAAAATACCTAGGAACTTCACTGTTGACTTCTTTTCTAAGATAGTATTGTTTACAATAATGTTATGATTTGGGTTATCAATGATTGGTTTGTTTTTACTGTGAAATACTATATAATTGGTCTTACTGATATTGAGCGATAATTTATTAGAACGAAGCCAATTTAATAATTTAGGGAGTTCGGTGTTATACAGAGAAAAAATATTATCAGATTTTCATCAGCGTAAAGTAGGGTTGTGTCGTCAGCAAACAAGACATATTGTAGATTGGGAGAAACATTTGAGATATCATTTACATAAACTAGGAATAAGAGAGGCCCGAGTATAGACCCTTGTGGGACGCCACATTTCAGATTTAGGATATCGGATTTATGATTGTCAAATTCGGTATATTGTTGCCGGTTGGAAATATAATCACTAAACCATCCAAGTGGCGTTCCCCTTACACCACTTTGTTCGAGCTTATGGAGTAGAATTTTATGATTTAGGGTGTCGAATGCCTTGGACAGGTCTAACATGACACCTACGACAAATTGCTTTTTGGCGATGGCAGATGTTATTTTATCATATATGTCCAATATTGCCAAATCTGTAGAGTAATTTTTACAAAAACCATATTGTGTAGGAAGCAGTAAATCATGTTTAAATAAGAAAGCACATAATTGATTGTAAACTATCCGTTCGAGAATCTTAGACATAGAAGGCAATATTGAAATTGGTCGATAATTGTTACATTGATTGCGATCACCCTTTTTGAAAATTGGTATTACCTTTGCCAGTTTGAAGGATTGGGGGAAAGTTCCTGTCGTGAGCGACATGTTGAATATATGACATAAAGGATCAGCGATATTATGGATAATCTTTTTTAAAATAAAAGTATTCAATCCTTCGTGACCACATGATTTACTGTTTTTCAGAGTTTTGGCAATGGATATTATCTCGCTAGGAGTAACGTGTTGGAAAAATATTGATTTACTGCATCTTGGAAATAATGTCTCCTTTGGAGACGGCTCATTACTACCTGTAGAATCTGATAAATTTACACCGATGTTGACAAAGTAACTATTAAGCATATTAACTATTTCGTTTGGTTCACTAGTTTTTGTCTCACCTGCATAGCAGAGTGAGACTATAGGCGCCGCTTTTCCGACGGCGGCGGCGGCGGCGGCGTCAACACCAAATCTTAACCTGAGGTTAAGTTTTTGAAATGACAGCATAACTTAGAAAGTATATGGACCTAGTTCATGAAACTTGGCCATAAGGTTAATCAAGTATTACTGAACATCCTGCCTGAGTTTCATGTCACATGACCAAGGTCAAAGGTCATTTAGGGTCAATGAACTTAGACCATGTTGGGGGAATCAACATCAAAATCTTAACCTAAGGTTAAGTTTTTGAAATGTCATCATAACTTAGAAAATATATGGACCTAGTTCATGAAACTTATACATAAGGTTAATCAAGTATCACTGAACATCCTGCATGAGTTTCACATCACATGACCAAGGTCAAAGGTCATTTAGGGTCAATGAACTTTGGCCGAATTGGGGGTATCTGTTGAATTACCATCATAACTTTGAAAGTTTATGGATCTGATTCATGAAACTTGGACATAATAGTAATCAAGTATTACTGAACATCCTGTGCAAGTTTCAGGTCACATGATCAAGGTCAAAGGTCATTTAGGGTCAATGAACTTTGGCCAAATTGGGGTATTTGTTGAATTACAGCCATAAATTTGAAAGTGTGTTGGTCTAGTTCATAAAACTTGGACATAATAGTAATCAAGTATCACTGAACATCCTGTGCGAGTTTCAGGTCACATGATCAAGGTCAAAGGTCATGTAAGGTCAAAGAACTTTGGCCACGTTGGGGGTATTTGTTGAATTGCCATCATATCTCTATAAGTGTATTGGTCTAGTTCATAAAACGTGGAAATAAGAGTAACCAAGTATCACTGAACATCTTGTGCGAGTTATAGTAGTTTTCAAAATCAGCACTGCTGCTATATTGAATCGCGTGATGCAGGTGAGACGGCCAGAGGCATTCCACTTGTTAAGTTATTCATATTAAGTTCAGAAGGAAAATCTTTTCCTTTTCTTTTCCCTAGTATCTCGTTTAAAATTGTCCATGTTGCTGAGGTTTGACCGGATGCAGCATGCAATTTGTTAAAATAATAATGTCTTCGAGAATGCTTAATCAAGGCGTTCAATTTGTTACGATACCTTTTAAACTTATTGTGTAGTGATAAGTCACTTGGATTACGTATGTAATTCTTGAATAAGACGTTTTTCCTGTTAATTGATTTAAGTAAACCTTTAGTGATCCACGGTTTACGAATTATATTCCGTCTATTGCCTTTCACAAGTCGACGTGGGACGTGTTCATTGAATTTTTTAAATAAAATATCAAGAAACAGATCATAGGCCTTATCGACATCATTTTGCACTTCAAAAACTACTGACCACTTCTCTTTGCAAAGAGCATTATTCAATTCTTTAATTTCTTTATTTTTTCTAAAATAAGTAAGCCCTTGTTTAGGATTATTGATTGTAGTTGGGTGACTGTGTGTTTTATGAAAAGCGAAGACTGGCATGTGGTTGGAGACGTCCGAATATAGTATTCCACTTTGAAGATTTTCAGATAAAGAACTTGTAAAAACATTATCAAGCAGAGTTTGTGAGGAGCCAACAACGCGTGTCGGCTTGTCTACTAATGGATACAGTGCATACGAATGAAGAAAATTGGTAAATGTGCTACTAATTCGAGAATCTGAAGATTGGAGGTTGATGTTAAAATCTCCAAGGAACATTAAATATTCAGTGTACACAATTTGAATGGGTGACAGATCATGGAGAAAAAAAAACACCCACCTGAACTTGTAAATTCAAGCATGACACTTCAATGTATAGTTACATGTATATGTATAAAAAATACACATTTTTCTATATACCTACATGTAGATGGTATATATATATCTCTGGTATTTCTCCCCCATTACCAATTTCTTTGAATTTTGATTGGCAGGTTCGATTGTAATTTGACATATTTGCATTTTTTGTTATTGAATCAGTTTCGAAACTCACTCCTATGTCCGATTTTCAGTCAAAATCATGGAAAACAGACACCTGTTCCGAGGTCAATTCCAGTGAAAAATTGGTAATATTACCACTGCAATATTAGCGAGAATTTCACGCGCAAACAGTGTGCATGCTCTGGTTGTATTAAAATCAATAATTGTGCATGACAGTGCATTGACAATGAAGTAAGGTTTTTGTCTGATTATTAAAACAGTTGGGCTGGCTTTATCATTGTATATTGATTCAGTTGAACTTCCAATATTTGATTCATTTTTTTTTCTTCTCATGAAATTGAACAATTTTTTTATTTCTTTGTTACAAATATAACAGTCCACTTTTATATTTATTTGATTTATTTTATTTTTTGAACACCAGAACTATTATATGAGAAGGGAGATGGCAAAAGTGACCACTAAACTCGAATCCCACAACCTATACCAAGACAAATGACATTTTTGGTTTCAACGATCAAAACTAAAAAAATTTGCTAATCTAACACAGGCAATTTTCTTTAACCTACTCTAAAAACATCAAAATATGTAGATTTGTACAACTGATAAAATATTTAACAGATCTAGCACAGAAATACTTGATTGAATATTGAATGAAAACCCTGTTTTTCATTGTCTTTTAACCTGCCCCTGAAATTATTGTCCATGTATAGTTAGGATATTTTAAGGAGGGGGGAGGACTGCTGAATCTGCTCCATAGCATTTGCTCCAGCAACAATTGCTCCACTTTAAATTTTATGTAAATGGAATGACCAACTTCAACCCTGGATTTAACACTATACCCTATCCTAAACCTAACATAAAACCCTAAATTGCAACCCTAACCCTATATCTTAGGCGAAATAGAGCCCGGAGCAAATGTCGTGTCACCGCTGAATCAGACCAACATTTTTTAAAGCATCAAAATAGCCCAGTCCTTTAAAATAGAAAGTAAAAAAGCATTTTAGGCATTTTCACCACAGATGGACACAGAGGCAAACAAATCAAGTTGATATTCATGTCAAATGCTTTATGTTTTTTAATAAAACAAGACCTGAAGTTTCTGAGACAAAATTTTTTTCCGACTCTGGCAGCCATTTTTTATTTCAAAATGGCTGCCAAAGTATGGATACAAATTAGTGTTGAAAATAGTATATTGATACATATTTTGTTTTGACAGATTTTTAAAGAACAGGTTTGATCATGATGTTTTCGCCTGTGATTTAGCTTGCTATTATAACACTTTTTAAAATCCCACAGAAAGAAACACCAGTAATTCATTCATCTGATAAAAAACCATTGATGAAGTATGTGATATGGTATGTAATGTCAGTTACCGAAAACATGACCTTTTTTTTCTCATTTCCTGGAAAAGAGGATTTATTATATGAAACTTGGTAGATTTCCTCTCTAGGTAAGACCCCTCCCTTCTACACCAAAATTAAAGATTACCAATTAACAATGAAGCAATAGGGTACCATTAAATATATGTAATGTCAGTTACCAAGTGGAAAATGTAATGTCAGTTACCGAGATGTAATGTCAGTTACCATGATAAAACGTTGATTACCAATATTGAAATGCAAATATGTGGTAAATTTTATGGTGAAGAAATATTGTATACTTGTTATTTAAGTCTTTCACTTTAAAAGTCACACCAGAAGGAGCTTGCTATTGACTTTTAAAAGGTATAGTTCACAAGGAATACTATATGAAATTATGAAGGAAGTTGCATTCCCATCGTGCAAAAAAAATTACTATGAAATTGTTTTGTACATGCACTTACCAAGTACCTAATTGTTTGTATAAGACAATTTTTTCTTTGGTTTTCGGGGGGGGGGGGTAGGAGGTACTTTTCCCAACCTATTGCCTATTGCCAGGGTCCCTTTTTTAGTTTCTAGGATTCTTTTGAGCATTGCCTCGCTAAAAGTAAATTCCTGGTTTTTATACCTGTTCACTAGCGTACCTACGGGGGGGGGGGGGGGGGGCAGAGGGGGCAGTCTGCCCCCCCTGACGAGCCACAACCCATGCAAAGGACGTATCCCTGCCCCCCCCCCCTGACGAGCTTGAAAGACCTTTTTTGCCCCCCCCCTGACGAGCTTGAAGACCTTTATTGCCCCCCCTGACCTGACGAGCTTGAAGACCTTTTTTTTTTTTTTTTTTTTTTTTTTTGCTTGTCAAATTTTTTCTGGTACGAAATCCTTCATTTGTGATTGAAGACCTTTTTATTTTATTTTTTTTTTCTTGTCAAATTTTTTGGCGGACGGTTTTGCCCCCCCTGTGAAAAATCCTAGGTACGCCACTGTACCTGTTAGTAGTGTGGATGTGTGATACTATTTTGTTTTTTGTTTACAAGTATAGATGAAACGTGAAATTTGACAGTTCTGATCAATGTTGCATGGATCTACTAAAACTGTGGGTTTTTTTTCAAATTTACAAATAGTTCAGTTTCAGTTTAGAAGCTGGAGTTTATTTTTTGTTGACAGCTTATAAAAGAAATTAGCAAAGAAAATGATTAAACAAATTATGAAGAGAATTGAAATCCGACAGATATGAACAAGCATTGCTTGCACTGACCAGAATAGAAATCAATAAAACTACATGGCTGCATGAGATTCGGGGGAGGGGTACATGTAGCCTAGGGGGGGAGACCCTTATTCATTTTGCCTTTATTGAGGGGAGGGGAGGTTGGAGAAGGAAAAGGTTTAAAAAGTCAATATAAAACTGATGAATATATTATGGGTGTATAATCAGAAAAATCCATGTGTACAGTCAATGCAATATTAAATTACTATAGGAAAACATGTAGCTGCTATGACCCCCACCCCCCCCCCCCCCGAGTAAGTAAAACATACATTTCTTATCATTGGATAATTAAAAATGTGAAGTATTATGAAACTTTTATGATTTTAAAAAGCCTTACATATAAGTACCAAGAAAATTATGCCTTTGAAAAATCATATAGCACTGGTAAATGTTAATGTGTATTGTCAGTTACCGACAAGTAATGATAAAAATGTTCAAATCAAAGAAAGGAATTAAGAAAAAGAAAAAGTTTTTTCATTATGTTCCTAAAAACTCGGATATACTTCCACATCAAGCTCACTTTCATGTGAAGCCCTGGACAGAAGATACAATGCAATGATTCCACACATTTGACTTCCATGTGTTATCTCTATGGCATATTAAGTGTAATGTCAGTTACCGTAATGTCAGTAACCAGCATGGTTGTCGAAAAATTATCATAGTCCCCAAAAGACAAAAACAAATTGTTTAATATTTTGACACATCTTAACCTAGTAACGGAGGTATATTTACATATTCAAATTATTACTCTATCTACTCAGGGACATGAGATATTTCAATTTTAATGAACACCCTGAAATTGCATGTCCTTTTGCGTAATGTCAGTTACCGACACATTTTTGCTTGCTGATGCGTAAAAAAATGTGGTTACATAGGAAAACTTAGTATCAGAGTATAAAGCAAGATTCACTTTATTAACTCTATCAAAAGCAATCTCCCATCATTTGTTGTTTTAGAGATACACACAATGAAAGGTGTGAAAACATTGTGCCGTGTAATGTCAGTTACCGTGAAAATGCCCATTTGTGTGAGAGATAGAGAGAGAATGAGAGAGAGAGAGAGAAGTTAATAAAAGGGGAAATAAAAAAGAGAAAGAAAAAGAGTGACAAAAATATCCTTCCCGATGCTCTCATTTTCAGGAGCGAATCAAGGACATATCTATTATGTTCAGAGTGTAGATAATAGCTTTTAATGACAAAATGTACCGAGAAAATATGGATTTTTTGAGTAATATTGCTGGAGGCATCTGTGCTACTGCTCTGATTTTATCTTTCTCGCAGTAGGGGCGTTGACTCGAAGGTCACATTTTCTCATAATTTTGCCGCGGGGTACGGTCCATTGAGTGCCGGATCTAGAAGAAGTAGAAGCGGCTTATTGAGTATTATATTGTGATGTTACTACATGAATGATACATTTTAGCTTAAAGGGAAAGTTGAGTTGTAGGAAAAGTAACAATCATTGTTTAGAATCGCTCTCTATGTTAGGTGCCTTTACATTAATAACATTAATGAAGAAAATCAACAACCTGCACATATATAGCTCTCATTTTGTGTTCGATGTATGTGAATCTTGTTGAAACAAGCTACATTGTACATGTAAAAAAAAATCATTTTGGTAATTCTTAAATCTTACAGCAATACAGCGATTGTATGATGGTATGTAATCAATATTTAAAGTTTTATTAAATCATTATTCTCCTCTTTCTTTCCTCTTTTTCTTTTGTTGTATTATCATCAGATTTCTGCTGCCTACTTGTAAATTTCTTGAATCCGTCTCTGATTTTCAATAAAACTTGAACTGCAACAAAATGTGGAGTGTTGTGGCCCAGTGGATTAGTCTTCTGACTTTGAAACAGAAGGCCGTGAGTTCGAATCTCAGCCATGGCGTAATTTCCTTCTGCAAGAAATTTATCCACATTGTGCTGCACTCGACCCAGGTGAGGTGAATGGGTACCCGGCAGGATTAATTCCTTGAATGCATGAGTGCTGAAAGGCAGCTCAAGCTAGAGCCGGGGTAATAATAATAATAAACAATGCGCCTCGGAATAGAATATTTCTAGATAGATAAATGCCTATTATTATTATTAAAATAAAATTGCAATGACTTTGAGACATTTTCTTTCATACACAATGCAATGTAAAGAGGAGAATTCGTCTTTATTTTTAGAAGGCAGAACTGGAAGACCAATTTTTTAAAAGGTTCCATGACATTTTCTCCACTAGTCGAATGACCAAATTCAACCCTGGGTTTAACGGTTACACTTCGTAATTCCGAAACACGTAAATTGCCTATACCTCGATGTTCGTTAATCCGAAAACGTAAAAGGGTTCGTTAATCCGAACATTTGTGGCATTATTCCGAAGGTTCGTTTTTCCGAAGGTTCGATAATCCGAAAACGAAATAAGGTTCAATGTTCCGAAGGTTTGTTAATCCGAAAACGAAATAAGGTTCGTTGTTCCGAAGGTTCTTTAATCCGAAAACGAAATAAGGTTCATTGTTCCGAAGGTTTGTTAGTCCAAAAACGAAATAAGGTTCGTTAATCATTTAGTTTTCGGACTAACTAACCTTCGGAATTACGAACCTCATTTCGTTTTCGGATCAACGAACCTTCGGAATTACGAACCTCACTTCGTTTTCGGACTAACGAACCTTCGGAATTACGAACCTTCGGAATAACGAACCTTCGGAATATCCGAACCTTCGGAATTACGAATGTATGCAGGGTTTAACACTGTACCCTAAACCTAGAATAAGACCCTATCCCGACATCTTAGATAAAATTAAGCCTACTGTCACAGGAGTAAATGTTGTGTCACTATTGAAAATAAGGAAAATATACTTGAATAGACCTTCATTGTGAAAACTATGTGAACCTGGGGGGGGGGGGGCCACTTCCATTGACAAGTGAATACCATGCGCGACCATGTGGTCTCGAAAAGCACCCTAAACACGTATTTTCCATATTCTGAAAATGCACCCGTAACAAGTATCGGCGTCTGAAACCCTAGCCTTAACAAGTATTGGAAACAAAACGATACTCTTGGCAAGTATTCCCTGAAATGAATCCCTAAACAAGTACAGCGATATTTTATTGTTATGTCACGGGTACGTCGGTCGTCAGTTTTACCTTTACACACCATTTGGTTTAGTACGGCCCCACCTTCCACACCTCTTGCAAATCGGACTCTAAACACGTAGTGTTGGGGCAAAAAGGACATCCTTTATAAAACATTTTAATTTTGTTTTATCATCCCCGCAAATTCGACCCTAAACACGTAGCTTTCCTAGCGAAATAGGTACCCTTTTTTCATTATTTTAGTGTTTTTGACACCCTTATCACGTTACGTACGTAACATGCCCTATCTTGAAAAAGACATCCTTTTTACGTGTTTTTTGGTCGCGCATGGTATCCACTGTACTTGTCAATGTAAGTGGCCCCCCCGGGATGTGAACATACTGCCAACACACTGACAACTCTGTGTGACACTGTAGCTGCTCAAACGACTATGTTCTGACCAGTCCTTCCTTATGCTGATACTACTTTATTCCCAGTGTGAAATCTTTGGTCTGAGCAACACTGTATGAATTTACACACTGTGTTTTTCTAGCAGGGGCACTTCACACGGCTTTGATGTACGTGTTGTTGTTAGGGACGTTAGTCTTTAAAGTGAAATATTTGATCTGAACAACACTTTTGTAGGAATTTAGTACCACAGCAGAAGAGAATACCCTGCGAACACACTGTGAACACACCACTTGAACAGTACTGTGTTCTTCTAGCAGGGACACTTCACACTTCTATGTATGTTAGTCTCTAGAGTGAAATCTTTGGTCTGAACAACACTTGAGGACCACAGCAGAATAGAATACTCTGCCAACACACTGTGAACACACTACTGGAACAGTACTGTGTTCTTCTAACAGGGACACTTCACACTTCTATGTATGTTAGTCTCTAGAGTGAAATCTTTGGTCTGAACAACACTTGAGGACCACAGCAGAATAGAATACTCTGCCAACACACTGTGAACACACCACTTGAACACTTTGTGACACTTGTGTTCTTCTAGCAGGCACACTTCTTTCTGCTTCTACATTATTCCTTGGAGTGATATCTTTGGTCTGAACAACACTTGTGCATGGATTTAGGACCACGAGCGTAATAAAATAACATTAATGTTTAATCTCGCTTCCTGATCAACAAACAAAGATCCGCTCCGTGCCGAGGCATGGATCGCCAGCTTTAGACCTCTTAAAACTACTCCGTCTCAACCTTCCTAATCAACTTCTAGGGCTCTGTCGCCCGCCACCCCTGGGCTAGCTCGTCTTACCGAACCCGTGGAGAATTGTAATTGACTTGTATGGTAACATTTCGAGGTGATTCGAGGTCGGGTTACGGCTAATGTGTGCTTGCTCAATAATAAGTTAGTCGGGTTGGGTTACGTATTTTCACCGGTATCGGCTCGATTTCTTTCCTCTATATATTATCCTTGCTTTCCTTAAAGGGGTGTGCTGCCCTGATTTTAGTAGCTCATTGCCACTGCGGGCCCAGCAAGTAGCATATTGATCTGGAACTGACTTAAAAGAGTATTAAATTATCTGCCTTGAGTATGTTTTTTTCTATAGAATCCTATATCATATGAGAGATTTATCATAATTTCTATTTCTGGAGTAGAGCAATTTGTAATAGTCACTTTGGAGTTTACTAAGGGAGGGGATGGGACACGCCCCAAATTTATTTCGGTGTTGGGAACACAATAGGGCATCCCAAGAATTTTTTTTAAAGTCTTGTATTGGGTAGAATGGGCTTAAAGCTAAATGAACGTAGTTGCAGTAAAACACTGATTTCGTGAGAAAGTCTGTAAAACCAAGGTAAAGTATTGATATATCATCGTGGATCTAGATCTGGTACAGTTACATAAACTGAACTTTGTGAAATCATAATATCTAGCTAAAAAACAATCACACTGAAGATCGCCAACACAGATAGGCACACGTGGGACAGTGTATTATTATTGCTGGAATAAAGACCTGACGGAAGTGACCGAATCCGCGCTTATTTTGCTTTTTTCTCAGCAATTACACAATTTCTTCCAGAATCCTTTGGCACATATTTTTTATTCATACAAACAGACACTTTGGTGATCATTATATTAAATTCTGTAAAAAGTCATTTTGAGATCGTTCCCACAACTGGAATTTATCTTTAACTATGCAAATTATATATGTATTTAGAGATCTGGGCCCCATCTTACAAAGAGTTACGATTGATCCAATCAATCGTAACTCTATGGATATCCATCAGTGTCATAATTTTTTCCTACGAAAAATTTGCACAATGTCCTTTGTATGCAAAGAGAAGCGCAGTGAATTTTCAAGAAAACAATGAATGCATGAATATACATCATAGGTAGAAAATATTCTGAACAAACATGCATAATAGATGTTGACGTTGCTGGCCATCCATAGTTGCGATTGATTGTATCAATCGTAACTCTTTGTAAGACGGGGCCCAGATCTTCTTTGAAGGTGTAATGCCTGGTATAAAAATAATTCTGTTATAATAGATGATTGATTGTCCTTATAATTTTTAATCCTTTTTTGTCTTACTTGCTATGCCAACTTGTAAAATATAAAAGTTCATGATGGTAATAATATGAAGAAATCACTCTCAGTACTGTATCTTGATTATCATTCAATTTTTCAGCAGCGAGATGCCTTACTATTGAAGAAAATTGTGCACTGTGAAAGTAATATGATGCCCATACATGTGTGTTATTCTATGTAAAATATTTGATTTGTCTGTTGCTAGTGGAAAATACATTACAGCAATGTTGTAATGTTCAAGTGTGTAATATTATAATGTTAACACTGATATAAGATTTATAGAGTGCAAAGCTATTTAACAAAAGTTTATATTCTAATGCTCTATATATCATTAATCCTGATAATAATAATATTAACGGGCATTTGTATAGCGCCGTCTATCTAGAAACAATCTATTCCGAGGCGCATTGTTATTATTATAATTACCCAGCTTTAGCGCGAGCTGCCTTTCAGCGCTCGTGCATTCACGGAATTAATCCTGCTGGGTACCCAATCACCTCACCTGGGTCAAGTGCAGCACAGTGAGGATAAATTTCTTGCTGATATGCTTATTAAAGCTAAAAGATAGTAGTTGCAGTAAACACTGATTTCGTGAGAAAGTCTGTAAAACCAAGGTTAAGTATTACTATATCATCGTGGATCTAGATCTGGTACAGTTACATAAACTGAACTCTGTGAAATCATAAAATCTAAGCTGAAAAACGATCACACTGAAGATCGCCAACACAGATAGGCACACGTGGGACAGTATATTATTATTGCTGGAATAAGACCTGACGGAAGTGCCCGAATCCGCGCTTATTTTGCTTATTTCTCAGCAATTACACAATTTCTTCCAGAATCCTTTGGCACATATTTTTTATTCATACAAACAGACACTTGGGTGGTCATTATATTGGATTATGTAAAAAGTAATTTTGAGATCGTTACCACAACTGGCATTTACCTTTAATGAAAAAAAAGTTGTGTTTTCAGTTTAGATTTAGTTCACTGTTGGTGATTTCTTGATTTCCACAGTTAAGCTATTCCAGATGCTTGATCACCTTGCAAGTTGCGACCATGCATGTTGATTTGTTTTACAGGCATGATATTCTCCAGGTTTAAATCGGAATTCAAATTTTTTTAATAATTATTTTTTCAGATTTTTTTTTTACATGAAATCATTTGCCCAAGAACATTCTCATGTTGATTTTTAATGCTTTTTTTTATTAAAGTCAAATGATAAAGATATGCAGACTCATCTTGAAAAATCTCTTTCTATTTCTTTACTATGCAAGAGCTTGTAACCCCGACCGGGACGCTGACTTTAGCGGATACTTAGCGACCCTTAGATATTTTTCAGATTTTTTTTCAGAGAGGAATATCATGAATGGTTTTATAACTTAACGGTGAGCTTGATCAAGAATTGCTTTGTATTCAAATTCAACTTCATTTCTACAATTCAAAATTTATATACAATTCATTGGCATTTGAAGATATTTCACATGTGGAAGGGTCAAAGGAAGCGCAACTGCTTGTATGAATTAGCCCCATACTGATAACAAAAATCATTTTAATACAATCATTTGGAGTTTGACTTCTATTCTCTTGTGTATTGGCAACAAGCCCTCTAATCCAATGGCGAAAGTAAAAACCACTATAAATGCTTTTGCATCCACAACGCCTCCACGATGCTTCTAAATATTATTGGTGTGCGATAAAATCATGACTTGAGTATATCCATATTCATATCATAGTGTGATATGAAAAGGAATGGTGGTTATTTTTTACTAACCGCGCGGTGCTTACAGGGCGATATAAGAACTATTTGCACTGCAATGCGATATCCGTATATCCCTTGTTATGACATGTTTGGTACTATGTAAATCCTTCTAAATTTGTGGTTGTGTGGGTTTGCTTCTGACCATCCAAAAAATGTGATGCAAATGGAAATTGCAAATGAAAATGTAAAAGAGGAGACCTGCCTGTGGCACAAAAAATATCAGGATATTTTGTGGTAGTATTTCATTTTTAAAAGTAATTTAAAACCCAGTTCAGTAATTCATAGCTATGACTCCATGAATACCATATCCATCTGTGCAACTCACATTTATTTTGCACATTATCTCTTTTATGACACATGTAGTTTCTTCAATTGATGTTCCTCCACTCAGCACTCGTAACAACTCTAGAATCACTCCATTTAATTGATTTTTTGTCGCCCTCCCTTTCCGCTTTCTAATCAAATTCCCTCCGTCCCTCGCTTCATTGTGATAACAATAACGTGAAATTGAGCAGAAAATTTGCACAAAGAATTTGCCCTAATAGCTGTTCGGTGCTTAATGTAATTTGTGTGTTTAGAAAGGAATCGGGGAATTGAATTTACCGTCTTGCATCGATGAATATGGGGGCTAGTGATATCATTCAAACAATCTTTGGCCATCGTGGGTTGTAGTAAACATGTACATATATGTTGTTACTATTTCCCTTTCAATGCAGTAAAGGGTTGGACCGGGATATTGAGATGGGGGGGGGAGGGGTGGGGGTACCCATTCACCTCACCTGGGTTGAGTGCGGCACAATGTGAGTATAAAAGTTCTTGCTGAAGGAAAACACCCCATGGCTGGGAATAGCACCCACATCCCTCAGATTAAAAGACGAGAGTCATAACCACTGGACCACGTTGCCACAACAATAGGTACTGCCTATGTTGTGCAAAATTATTTTATGAAATTAAACAAAAAACCTAAATTATTCACATTTGTTTTTAAATTATCTGTGTTTAATATGCCATTTTCTATCTCTTTTCTCTATTCTCCCAAATAACACATGATGAATTTTAATTTTGTTACTCTCCATTTTTTAAATTGCTTTCCTCCATTTTTTTCTTTACAGTTAATCTTTTTTTTTCCTACATGGCAGTGGCATTTCATTGGCTGTGGCACGGCAAAAAATGCACATTTCCTTTCTATTTCATTTCATTGTTAGCCTAAATATGTCTATTCAATTAATAACTGCATTCAATAAAAGCCTTCCAACTTGTCATTCACATGATTGAATTAGTCCAGAAACTGTCGCAGTTCGTTTCACAAATTGGCACCGAACGCCCTTGAAACTAATCAGAACGTGTTGCCCCGAGGTCAATTAATGTTATAATCTAATTGTCTACGTGTCGTTACAGCCGACTTAACGGTGCTCTAAAGAGCATTGAGAAAGGAGCGTGTCATGCATGAGATTTTTCTCATTGTGCGTTGATTATTTTAAGGCCTTTTACCCGCTTCATATTTTAAATACAATATGTTGTAATGGGAGTAGATTTGTTAGAATGTCCAAGTGAGAGGAGAGAAGGAACATATGGGAGGGGGGATAGAAGAGAGAGCTTTAGAGAGAGAGAGAGGGAGAGAGAGAGAAAGAAAGAGAGTGGAAGGGAGTTGTGGGGGACTGACAGAGAGAGAAGCGGGGGGGGGGGGGAGGAGAAGAGATTGGAAAACATGAAAAAAGTAAAACTATAAAGCAAAAGGCAGCATAAGAAAGTGTTGATGAAAATTCAAAAAAGTATTTATTAGAGAGTGGCATATTGTGTTTGACGTTGTTATATTGTATAAGGATCTCACAAGGGTGCTCCCCCCATGCTTCATTTCAAAAAGAGGAATGTATTTAACTTCAGTTCATTGTTTGTGCCTTTTTAATAGCTCGAGCTGCATTCAAGCATGGACCCTACCACTGCTGGGTACCCAAATACCTCACCTGGGTTGAGTGCAGCACAAGGGGGATAAATTGCTTGCTGAAGGAGATTACACCATGGCTGGGGTTTGAACGCATGACCCTCATTTTAATGTCTGGAGACTAATCCACTCGGCCACAGTTTCTACAATTTCTCATTGAAATCTTAGTTTCCGATTTGAGGAAGAAAATCTCAAGATAGGAGCATATGACCTTGAAATTGTGTGTTTCTTTCACTGATGTTTATTAAAGTCTGCAAGAATTTTAACGTTGTTGCCCCCTTAGGGCTGGTGTCCACAGCGTGAGGAATGTGGACAAAACTTACTCTGCAGGCGCAGACCCTGATTGAAATTTTGATCAACAAGTGTGTCTCCACGCAAAGACTAGCACATACAAAACTTGCTGTTTCAATTCAGGAGCAAGAGGGCCGTCATTACACAAGGCACGAGTAGGCTGCAAGTCAGACCCTTTACTCCAGTAAAGGGTTTGCCCAGTATACTAGACAAAACTATGTTTGCATTGAACCTGCGTCTGTGCCCACAGACTAACTAATATACAATGCTCATTCAAGTCCAGTATTATAAGAATTAAGACCACTATCAAATCTTTTGTGACAAACCTGGGATTTACCACCCCCCCCCACTCCTTCCATTCACTTCTTTCCACTCGCAATGATCTGCCAATCTCACCAAAAATGATGAATTATTTTCTGTTGGCTAAACTCTAAACAAAACAATGACCTCTACCTGTCCGAACCCCCTTTTTTAAAAGACTCTACGTGAGGAAAGAGAATTCCTAGAGTAACATGGTATCCACCGATGCTGTGAGAAGTCCCATTCGCATTCAGAGATTTTTTCACCGGGGTCCTCTTGACACTACTCGACTGTCACTCAAACGGACTGAAAAGGCCCTCGGGGTATCACTCGGGAAGATTAGCACCGGCATTTGGACCCAGGTAAATAAGAGCAAAGCTGAAAAGCCAAGGCTTAGGCTGTAGCTAGTGTTTCTGAGGAAAGGGCTTGAGACAGCTCTGGCTGGCGCTGGACGGACGTGCTAAGAGGAGAAGCGCTGATGGAAGCAGAGATTTTCGGGTGCTATTCTGGTGATGCAAGTGGTGTTTTGGAAGGGGAAAGTAAACAGAATTTGGTAAGCACTTGATTTCACTGTGCGTTCTGACTATCAGACATGTTGTAAACCTGTAACATTAGAAAGTAGAAATGTAGAATTTTTCTTTTGTTGAGAAATGTGGAGAAATACCTGTCATTTATAAAAAAATACACCTAAATTCAATGAACTGCTAAAACAATCTTAGTTTTATATATCTCATTTCAAGGAGGGGGGGGGGAGGGTTCTGACTATTTTAAACTAGTCGAGGAAAGTAAAATGAATACATGGATATAAATGGGTGCAGCTAGCGAGAAAGGTGAGAACAGTGTAGTCCCATACATGTAGTCTGATGGGGTGTCCAAACTTTGTGCACGATTCAAGATATTCATCAGGCTGAAATTCATTCACAAAAGTTTTATCTAAAGGAGAGTGAGATGGAATGAAGAGAGAAAGACAGAAGAGAGAGAGAGAGACAGAGAAAAGAGGGAAAGAAATGAAATGGAAGAGAAGGGGATGGAGAGAAAGGGAGAGAGAAAGAGTGAGAACAGTTAAAGGACAAGTCCACCCCAACAAAAAGTTGATTTGAATAAAAAGAGAAAAATCCAACAAGCATAACACTGAAAATTTCATCAAAATCGGATGTAAAATAAGAAAGTTATGACATTTTAAAGTTTCGCTTAATTTTACAAAACAGTTATATGCACATCCTGGTCTGTATGCAAATGAGGAGACTGATGACGTCATCCACTCACTATTTCTTTTGTAATTTATTATAGGAAATATGAAATATTCTAATTTTCTCCTCATTGTCAAGTGATACGACGATTAATTCCTCCCTGAACATGTGGAATTAGGATTGTTTAATACTATATGGTTCAGTCAAGTTGGTCCTTATTGTCAAATCTATAAAAAATGAAATATTGTATAATTCAAACAATAAGAAACAAAAGAAAAAGTGAGTGATGGACATCATCAACTGACTCACCTAGTTGTGCATATCACTGTTTTGTGAAAAATAAGCGAAACTTTAAAATGTCATAACTTTCTTATTTTACATCCAATTTTGATGAAATTTTCAGCACTATGCTAGTTTGATTTTTCTCTATTTATTCAAGTCAGCATTTTCCTGGGGTGGACTTGACCTTTAAAGCTAAAGTTTTAATTCTCTCCAGTCGTTTCCTCCTAACAATCACCTCTGATTATTTCTCTAACTTTACGACAAACTTCCCAGTGGCATCTGGTGATTCAGGTGTCTTAAAGGAAACAAACACCGAGGGGAATTCACCATGATTCCTTGCTTGCGATTGAAAGGCAGTATCCACGCAAGCGGGATTATTCCGCGGATCTCGTTACGATAATATGATATTGATTGGCAATTTGAAATGGATGCGCGGCCACGGAAATCGTCGACAATGTAGCGATTTTCATTCATGGAACGGTAAGCTTTAAATCCTGAGTGGATGTGCTTGTTGCAATACAAAGATGTGTTTGAATTCCCCATCTTGTTCCTTTGTTGTGGTTTTGGGTTAGTTTTTGCTAGTTTCTTTATATACCATTGCTTCTTTCATTGTGCAAAATATGGCTTTACCTGTGTTCAAAGTTAAAGTTACTTTTTAAAAAGCAAAGTCTTCAAAAAATATGTACTTGTACTCACCTGTACATTTTTTGTGGATTTTGGTTAGTTTTTACTCTTCCGAAGATGCAAAGAACATACCGTACATGAAGACGACTAGAACACACTTGTCAAAACGTCGAGTTCTGGTGGTCTATTCTTCTATCCTTTTCAGGACCAACATATGCCCACAAAAGATTGCATGGTGTCCTCTGAAACCTTTACATTCTTCATTTTGCAAGTTTCTAAATATTACATTGTTTCTTTCATTGTGAAAAATACGGCTTCTTCTGTGTTCAAAGTTAGAGTTATTTTGTCTGATTTAAAGCAACTAAAATCTACAAAAAGAATAATGAAAAATACGATAATCACTTTTATTTACCCAGGGTAGTCACTTCAATTATAACTGATTTTTATACGCCCGTCTCGACAGGACGTAATATGGTATCACGCTCAGTGTCCGTCTGTCTGTCTGTCCGTCCGTCTGTTAACTTTTCCTTGTAAACGCAATAACTTCAGTTTAATTTAACTTTAATAGGCTCATATAATTTGGTGTGTATGATACTAGCATAGATCCCAGGAAGCCTATTGATTTTGAGGTCAAAAGGTCAAAGGACAAGGTAAAGTGACATGTTTTCATCTTACCCTTCTGTAGTCCTTGTGAACGCGATAACTTCAGTTTAACTTAACCTAGGCTCATATAATTTGATGTGTATGATACTAGCATAGATCCCAGGAATTCAATTGATTTTGAGGTCAGACAGTCAAAGATGAAGTCACCACCTTCCACTTTTCTTGCTCGACCAATAACTCCATTTTCCGCTTTACAGGCGGGCGTATTATGTGCGCGCCTTAGCGTCACTCTTGTTCATCAGGCCCTGAATAACTTAATTTCAATATTACCCTTCTCCATTCCAAAGCGCAGCAGTTAGTCACTTTTCAACCAAACTTGGATGGTAAATGTACCTAGGGGACCTGCATGTTATGCTGGAGTCGGAGGTCACATGGTAAGGTCAAAGGTCATTTTCAGGTCAATGTTAAAGTTTGCGTGCAAGACTCTCTTATGACACCCCGCAACCGTAATTTATTTTCACCCAAACTTGGGTTGTAGATGTAGTTAGGAGACATGCATATCATGGCACAGTCAGAGGTCACATGGTAAGGTCAAAAGTCATTTTGAGGTCATTGTTATAACATAGCATAAGCAGCAGTAGTAATAGTAGAAGTAGTAGTAGTAGTAGTAGTAGTAGTAGTAGTAGGAGCAGTAGTAGTAGTAGAAGTAGTAGTAGTAGTAGTAGTAGGAGTAGAAGTAGTAGTAGTAGTAGGAGTAGGAGTAGGAGTAGGAGTAGGAGTAGGAGTAGGAGTAGGAGTAGGAGTAGGAGTAGGAGTAGGAGTAGGAGTAGGAGTAGGAGTAGGAGTAGGAGTAGGAGTAGGAGTAGGAGTAGGAGTAGGAGTAGGAGTAGGAGTAGGAGTAGGAGTAGGAGTAGGAGTAGGAGTAGTAGTAGCAGTAGTATTGTAGTAGTAGTATTAGTAGTAGTATTGGTAGTAGTAGTAGTAGTAGTAGTAGTAGTAATGGCAGTAGTAGTACTGACAGCAGCAAAAATACAAGTACAATGTACCGGTAGAAGAAAATGAAATTTCCTTTAAGATTTCCAGTTGCCAAAATGCATCTCATTTTATATTCACAGAATTAGAATTGGCTTGATTTGGGCCATTGAACCTGAGTAACTTAAGCATATATCACTTTGAAAGGGAAGAGTAAAAACAATTCAAAATTACCAATCATTCAAAAAAAAAATGCAAACAGTAGGTACCTAAATTACGAGGGATGAAAGTACAGGGAAATAAGAAAATAGAGTGCTCTTTTGGGATCGATTCTGCCTCATAAAATATGAATGAATTACTTGCCGATACAGTCACTGCGTATTCTAAAGCAATATTAAGGCTTGCCTCTTGTAGCTTTAGCGAAGCGTGATCGGTGGCTCTCATCTTTCAAGATTCAGCCAAACCCTTTCCATTTCCACACTTCATAAATAAACATTTTCTTTACCCCTTGTAAACCCTGTCGGTGAGCGAGCGTTAGAAGTGTGGTCACTTTTGTCTCTTTCGTCGCCACCAGGGGAATCTTGGGACGGGGACCGTGTTCATCTTACCTCGGCCACGTGCCATCAGAGCTTCCCCAATGCTACATCACCTGACCAGGGGAGCTTTCCATGAAGATCTCTGTCAAGATTTTCCCCAATAGATGTAACATGCTACTGGAAATCCTTGCATTTGATTGGCCGAGAGCAAGTTAGTAAGTGACAATCACTGGCAAAACCTCTCCATGAAAATGCTCCCCCCACTATGCAGCCTTCTACGGCTTCAACCGAAGCTGTGTTGCCTGGAGCCGGTCTTTACAAGAGAGCGGTGAAGTTAAATCTTTTCAAATACATTAATGGAAGTTAGAATATCGAGTGATAGCCGGGCATCTGTTCTCTCTGAAGAAGTTTTCTCAAAGAAAAGATGGTGTCCAATCGTCCCTGGGAATACCGACTGCTTGCATTAGTTTAATGAATCTGGAGATTAAAAAGCTATTAGCAAAGCCGTCTGCTTTGATCAAGTGAATATGTTGTCTTGAAAGGACCATTTCATGAAGCAATAAGTCGGTTATGTTCATTGACAGCTGTTAAAAGCTACTGAAATCCTTGCATCTGATTGGCTCATAAGAAACAGTCAGTGAAAATCACCGACCATATTCGCTTCATGAAACGCTTCCATTGTTTCTATCGTTTCTTCCAACACGTTTCATCTGTCTCTATATCACTCTTGAATGGTTTCGTTTCATCATAACTTTCACTCGCTATTTCTTACATCTTTTTTATCCTACCCTACATCAAATCTAATCAGCAGACACAATTTTTTTTTGCTTACTCTTTGAATTTGTGTTCTAAATGTTCAAAAAGCAGAAGTTACTGTATCTTTAAAATCCTGAAAAGTGACCCTTTCCAACTGCGGAATACCCTTGTTAAAAATTTATGACTGAAAAATGCATATCATTGGGGTACCATTTTCCTTGTGGAGTGTTATGTCGACTGACGCAGAGGTATTTCTAGGGGCTTGCAGCTCATAGCTTAGTGATCAAATGTGCGGCTGTTTTTTACGATCGATCATACACAGTAGGTGGCTTCAGACCGCCTCGAAGTTCGCCAGTTCCAGGTATTCTCTGATCGGGAAATTTACCCCGATCAGAAAATACCAGGTATTTTGGCGGTGTGAAAGCAAACTACGCGTAATATCCCCGAAAGAAAATACCCGATAAATAGTAGGTACTTGGCGAAATTACGAGAACTTTCGCGGGGATTTTTCCAAGGTCGTGGGTATTTTGGCGGTCTGAAAGCAAATTACGGGAACTTTTAGCCCAGCGTGTCGTTGGGTGCGGCGCCGTGCATGGGTTGCTGCTGGGCTAGTGATTTTGAATTTCGCGCCTTGCTGCTTATCAGACCATACTGCGCATGCTCGTAACTTCAGGAACTTATCCCGAAGGGTATGTTTCAGGGCGGTGTGAATGCAGGAATAATTAATGGGTATTTTTCAGCCTAAAAAAGTTCTCGTAATTTAACGGGGATTCTTGTGATCGAGGCGGTTTGAAACCACCTACTAGGTGGTTTCAGACCGCCTCGAAGTTCGTCAGTTCCAGGTATTCTCTGATCGGGAAATTTACCCCGATCAGAAAATACCAGGTATTTTGGTAATGTGAAAGCAAACTACGCGTAATTTCCCCGAAAGAAAATACCCGCTAAATAGTAGGTACTTGGCAAAATTACGAGAACTTTCGCGGGGATTTTTCCAAGGTCACAGGTATTTTGGCGATGTGAAAGCAAATTACGGGAACTTTTAGCCCAGCGTGTCGTTGGGTGCGGCGCCGTGGGTGGCTGCTGGGCTAGTGATTTTGAATCTCGCGCCTTGCTTGCTTATCAGACCATAGTGCGCATGCTCGTAACTTAAGGAACTACTTCAGGAACTTATCCCGAAGGGTATGTTTCAGGGCGGTGTGAATGCAGGAATAATTAATGGGTATTTTTCAGCCTAAAAAAGTTCTCGTAATTTAACGGGGATTCTTGTGATCGAGGCGGTTTGAAACCACCTAATAATCAATGCAATCAATCGTGGAAACGATTCCCCACGATCAATCACTAAGCTTTATATTATGGGGCCCTGAACCAGATGAGGCCAGAGATACATTTCACAAAGCTGATTGTCCAAGAGCTTCTCTGACAACTGTTATAAGCTACCGAAATCCTTGCACCTGATTGGCTGACAAGGAATTTGTCAGTGAAATTCACTGCAAAATGATCCCTGAAACACCACTTTTGAGAAGATATCATTGAACTGAAGCAACAATTTATTGAATTTTGGATTGATTATATTGGAAGGAGGAAAGGGGAATTATCAAGATGGAGCAGTCTAGCCAGCTATACAGTGCGTCCCACAAAAAAGGAAACCTGTTTTCAGAGATGGATTTCACAATGATTGAATATGTTTTTACTACAAATTTGACTTTCATGGCCGGCAAGAGTGGAATCTCATCTCTCATTTGAAACCAACAGCTTAGCTAATCATTCATGCATATGGCAGATAAAAACAATAAGTATTGAGGCATATCAGAAATGATTCGCGAAGAAACTTATGTGTTAATCTGAATCCACTTTCATTCCAGGAATCGGTGAGAGAAGCTGAACAAAGGATACAAAAGAAATGCTAATGAGCCAATCGTCGAATAAGCACGGTCGTCGTATCACGAACCCTTCTTGTCCAATTTTTCTGCGCAACCTGGTATTGACATTAAAATTTCAAACTTGTCTTGCTCATAAATGCATGAAGTGTTTGTCTCATATTAGGTATCAAAATAAAGAGGAATAATTGAATTTTATGATTATGTAAATGAAATACCATACATGTAATTTATTTTCATTTGAATTTAAAAGACATGGGAACCCTGCTTTCCTTTTTTATGGGACGCACTGTATAGGCATATGGGCCTTTACGAGGGATTGTATCTTTGAGATTCATTCTTTGCCTTATGATGCATGTGTGATTCAATTATAATTTAATATTCATTATTTTAGTTGGATTTCACAAAATCACTGTGGGGTCATTCCATGCCAATTCACCCAATGAATGTGCAATTTTGCACCCGACCCTCTCAAAATTCGTTGTAAATTGGTACAAATAAAATTCCCCATGGCCCAAGCACAAAACAAAAAAAATTAGTCAAATCGGTCGGTCGGTTCTCGCGCTACTGCCCGCCCTTTTCTCCTTGTTTTGACAAAAATGGGCGTGACCTTCAACTTTCAACGGCCATTGCGTCGTAACGTGTTGACCAATTTTCACGAAACTGGTACCATTCAAAAGGAAATTCAGAGAGGAATCCAAAACATGCATCAAATAATGTATTGCAGCGATTTAAAAGGTCATGACCTTTGACCTAAACTTTGACCTTGAGTTTAACCCCCGGACAAATAATTTTTTTGCTTGATTTTTGTGTATATTAATTATTATTATGATATTGATGAAATATGTTAAAACCAATGATGATATTTTATTCCTTCACATTTTAAAACTCTTCCAAAGATACCAAGTATCTGATCTGAAATTTCACTGTAGTCCCACATACTGATATTCATGTTAGTAAAGTGTTTACCAGTCCCATGATATATGATTTCTTCCAATCTTAAGTTACAGTATGCAATCAAATGAAAAGAAATTAAGCTCATCAGTTAACAAATGAAACATTAAACATTTATGCTCATGAATAGGTCTGTTTAGGCATTTTGATGTTGGGCAATATATAATAACTCATTATTAGAAAACTGGTGGGAACTGCAATATCCTGCTTTCTAGTCAGCTGTACTCCCCCAAAGTGGATACATCCTTCAGATCCTTGAAGTATCATACATTCTTGATGATGATGATGTTAGAGATGATCAATAGGAGAGATAATATTGTTTCTAACTATCCAGCAGGTACATTTATCCATCTTTACACTGCACCCCTATGGAAAAATGCAGTGCCTGACTTTTTTTTTTCAATTTTTTTTTTCAGAAAAGTAGTCAGTAAGCCTCTTTTTTTTCACATGACACATCCATTTTTCCTAATTGCTTTCTGAAAGCAACTTTTAGGTAATCGGCAAAACGCAGTTTCTACATTTTGCACAAGATAATATATTATTATTAAGCATTAACTTTTTTATAAGTCGCTCCATACTATTTTATTTCTCAAGTATTCCTTTATCATCAAATTGTAGAATGCATATTTCAGCCCAAAACCCCCCATATAAATTTTGTTGTTATGTTTTGAGATATTGGTGTAAATGTAGAATTTAAGCAAATACTCAGTTAAATGCAGTACCCACAGATGAAGAACGTGTTAATTAAACTTATTTTTATCAGGGTGCCCTCTGTGTATCTAAGGTATTATTTTCCCCTTGAAATACATATACACAATGACACATTATTTCATGGTAATGAAGCAAGTGATAATAAAACTGAATGGAATTCTGGTCCATCTGTAGATACATGTACAGCGTTTTTCCATGGAGAAAGCGAGCATTCGCTTTGACTTTCCCAGAGTAGGCCTATCTACGATACATGTCTTCAATACCTAAAAAAAGAAACAAAATATTTGTTTTGGGAGCCTTAAATAGGCACATATATACTCAACAATTTGATGATAAAAGAATACTATAAAAAAGAAATAAAAGAGTTTTGAGCAGCTTTGGAAAAACAAAAAATGCTTAATATCTCAACTTGTGCAACATGAAGATAATGTCTTTTTTCAATGGGGAGGCAGCGAAAAGGATACCTGCTGGGTAGCTAGATACAATATTATCTGTCCAATTGATCATCCATCTCTAGCATCATCATTATAAAGAATGTATCAAATGCTGATGCTTCAAGGATCTCAAGGGTGTTTTCATTTTGGGGGAGTACAGCTGACTAGAAAGCAGGATATTGCAGTTCCCAGCAGTTTTCTCATAATGAGTTATTATATATTGCCCAACATCAAAATGCCTAAACAGACCTATTCATGAGCATAAATGTTTAATGTTTCATTTGTTAACTGATGAGCTTAATTTCTTTTCATTTGATTGCATACTGTAACTTAAGATTGGAAGAAATCATATATCATGGGACTGGTAAACACTTTACTAACATGAATATCAGTATGTGGGACTACAGTGAAATTTCAGATCAGATATTTGGTATCTTTGGAAGAGTTTTAAAAGGTGAAGGAATAAAATATCATCATTGGTTTTAACATATTTCATCAATATTATAATAATAATTAATATACACGAAAATCGAGCAAAAAATTATTTGTCCGGGGGTCAAACTCAAGGTCAAAGTTTAGGTCAAAGGTCATGACCTTTTAAATCGCTGCAATACATTATTTGATGCATGTTTTGGATTCCTCTCTGAATTTCCTTTTGAATGGTACCAGTTTCGTGAAAATTGGTCAACACGTTACGACGCAATGGCCATTGAAAGTTGAAGGTCACGCCCATTTTTGTCAAAACAAGGAGAAAAGGGCGGGCCGTAGCGCGAGAACCGACGGACCGATTGGACTAATTTTTTTTGTTTTGTGCTTGGGCCATGGGGAATTTTATTTGTACCAAATTCCAACGAATTCTGAGAGGGTCGGGTGCAACCACTGGGTGAATCCAGATGGAATGACCCTGTGTTGTACTACAGAACATGGATTAAGGAGAAATTAGCTTGAATTGATTGCAGTGACCAATTTATTCACCTTATTGGAATTTGATAGAGTTTTATCATTGAGTGATTGTTATCAGTGATGCCAAGAAGAAATGACAAAGTGTATTGACACTGCTTACCAAAATCTGTCTTTATTTGCAGAGTACTTGAAATAAACGCTTACTGATAAAGGAATCAAACAAAGAAATTTTCCCCTGGAATGATTCATACCATCTTGATCAAGAAAATACAGTACTTATGAAAAAAAATAGAAATAAACAAGAAAATACTTGGGAATAATGACAACTTGTCAGGACATCAAATTTTGATATATAAGATTTTGCATAATCACTCCAGTATAGTTAGAGGCGCCCCCCCCCCCCCCCGATTTTCTGCAGTACAGATATATCTCTACATTTGCTGTTAGAGTCAGTAATGCAACAAAAAATGTGACAATTTCGGTAAGTCAGTAGAATCATATTCAATTCACTTTTCAAACAAGTTTAGCCGTTGAGTTTATAACAGAACTATCAAGCTGAGTATCTGCTTGTGATGCAATGTGGATTTGAATACGTAATCGGTGGTCAGGTCGGCAGCTGCTTCTTTAAAAAAATCATTATCTTTGAAAACCCAAACTTTTTCAAAAAGATTTACTCAAGATGATGACCCCCTCCTGAAAAGAACTCCACTCCCTCAGATTCACCCCATTCAGACACCCAATATTCAGTTAAACAAACAGTTACATGTATGAGATACTAGTATGTAGTCAGGGCTCCACACTAAACCTTTTTTCTACTGTTCCAACCTGTTCATGTCGGACCAGTAGATCCCCAATTTTTTTAATTTTTTACTGGTCCGAACCTAATATTTACTGGTCCCACAAAATAAAGAAAAATATAAAAAGAGACTTGAGTTTATTTTGCTGACTTTAATTGCTTTTATTGCCCCCACAACATGATTCATGAGAGCCATTTCTCAATTTGGAGAGCCATTTTTGAAGATGCCAGAGCCATTTTTATGATTTACAAAAGTGAATATCATTTGTATCAATTTTATAGATTTTTTTACTTGTCATGTCGGACCAGTAAATCTGGCTATTTCTGAAAAACTATTGGCCCGACAGCAATTTTTACTGGTCTGGGACCGTCGGACCAGTGTCAGTGTCGCGTCTTGATGTAGTGTAAGAATTTGAATTATTTAACTTGTTCTAATATTTTATAATGAAAATGAATCTGTAATTTGACCTCCTGGTTAAAAAGGTTCTCCTTTTTGCCATTAACCATGTCAAATAAATGAAATATATGACTGGATATTTAAGCAGTAGGCTACTTAAGTTAAATGTAACATAGTGGCTCTAATGCTTCAAATAAAACATTAAAATCTTAGGGTATTTCTGCATTGTAATGAATGCAAAGTAGATCTATTTTATCTCTCTTTTCATTTTCTTCTTTGTTACTTTCTTCTTTCTATCCTTCATCTTTTCTGTTCTGGTTCTTTGAAGAAAAAAAATCTGATATTTTCTACTTTGTATTTCTATTTCTCGTTTTATATTTTACACATATTCCTCAGTTTCTTTTCATTTTTTTCAATTTCGTGTTTTTCATTCCCCTCTTTCTAAATCTTCATCCATTTCTTCCTTTTCCTTGTGTGTCTCCTTTGCTTCCTTTTCCCCCTCCAATTTACACTTGAAGCTATTTCAGTTTGAGCCTCACGATCGTCGAACAATACTCTGTACCCCTCTTTTCCTAGTCTGAAAGAGGAGGAAGGGGATTAAATCAGATCTCTTCATTATGGGAGGTATTTCATTCAGAGATTAACTTCCTTTAATCCTCAGTAAGCTTCAACTTTCTTTTAATGAACTCAAGTTGATAAAATGAGCTTTCTTTTGGGGGATACATTTCTTCCAATCAATTAACTCTATTGGGACACCCATTGGCTGGAGAGGGGAGGGGATGATTGCTAAAAAATACTGTTTTAATTTGAATTTGTGACGTATAGTTGAGGATAATTTATGGATTTATTTGGAATTCTGTTTTTAAAGGACAAGTCCACCCCAACAAAAATATGATTTGAATAGAAAGAGAACAATCCAACAAGAATAACACTGAAAATTTCATCAAAATCGGATCTGAAATAAGAAAGTTATGGCATTTTAAAGTTTTGCTAAATTTCACCAAACAGTTATATGCACATCCTGGTCAGTATGCAAGTGAGGGAACCGATGACATCACCCACTCACTATTTCTTTTTTTATTATATTTTATTATATGAAATATGAAATATTTGAATTTTACCTCAATGTCATGTGAGCAAAGTTTCATTCCTCCCTTACATGTGGGATTTGATTGTTTTAACATTTTGTGGTTCAAACAAGATGGTCATAATTGTCATATCCATAAAAAATGAAATAATGTATAATTCAAACAATAAAAAACAAAAGAAGTAGTGAGTGAGTGACATCATCAACTCTCTCATTTGCATATCACTGAGGTGAGCATAGAACTGTTTTGAGAAAAATAAGTGACACTTTAAAATGCCATAACTTTCTTATTTTACATCCGATTTTGATGAGGTTTTCAGCATTATGCTAGTTTGATTTTTCTCTGTTTATTTTAATCAACATTTTTCTGGGGTGGACTTGACCTTTAAATACAGCAGTCGATGAAATTTGAAATGTTGAAATAAATTAATTTTGTACATGTAGTACTGGATGTAACAGTAAAGCAGAGAATCCCAACTGAACACAATAGCACAATGATATACACTTTTATAACATCTAAACTGAAGATGAATTTCAAGCACAAAGAATTGGGTCTAAGATTTAATAAATTCAAAGCAGAATTTTATTTGAGAGATGATACTCTCTTTTTGGCAATGTGACCAACAGTTACAAATCCTGCATTTTCTAAATATTTTCGTTGACTGAAAATCCTTTATTTCTCTTGACAAGACATACATACAATAGCACTTGTGGCTCAATTTTGCTTTCACAATTTCACCCCTTTCCCTGTGCAGTAATGGAGCATTCCACCAGTGACTGAACCATTTCTGATCCTTCATTGGTCAGAGCATCATGCATATTCATAGATTAAGTTGTGCTCTGGTGAATACTGTGCTGTGAATGGCTAGCATCACTCCCACTGGGTCTGTGTGTTGACTCGTGACGAGTGTGTGAGATACCGCTTGCCACAGCCTCTCATTCATTACAGTGCACTGATGCAATGCAGAGCTCCCGGAATATTGGGGGAATCTTGGTTCGAAATGCATGCGCTGAGAACTGTATTCATTTGATTTGATCACAACCAAATAATTTATCTTTGGAAAGAACTTAATCAGGATTTATAATATTTTCATGTCAGCCTGGAATATTATGAATGGAGCTATAAAGTATCATCACACAAATACAAGGTAGGATGAAACTCATTTTTATATTTATTTTTTTTCAAACAGGAGTTTGTAAAGAGACCTGTTGATTTAGTGAATTGAATAGAAGGTATTAGGGGGTTATGCAAATTTAGATATTTGGAGTTAATTGTAATGTATTTGTTTCACTTCATGGAATAAAGAATTATATCTTGTGTTGTGAATAACGATCTTGATTATTAGGTGTCCAAACCATAATGACCACCATCACTCCTGTGATGATGATCATCATCATTGTCATCATCATCATCGTCGTCAGGTTTACCATTCATTGTCATCTTTGTCATTTTTGTCATCTTTGTCATCATCATCAATATCTTCATCATCACCATTATTATCATCAAGTCCTGCATCATCATCACCACCATCAATATCCTAATCCTAATTTTCAACCTCTTCATCCCCATAATCGTCATCAACACAAACATCACCACCACCATCGTCGCCGTCACCATCATCACCACCATCATCACAATCATCATCATCATCATCAATGCCATCACCACCACCTGACATCACCATCATCATCTTCATCATTCCCAACATTAGCACCTGCACCACTACCAATTTAATTTGATGTAATTTTCAATAATGCACATTTATCATCATCAGTTCTTTAGTTTTGTCTCTGTGGTCAACAACATCATCATTGTTATATTACATCACAGGAATCATCTCATCCCCCACACACATACAGACACACACCCACAACCCAATGTGCATTCCCTGGTGTTACCTCAACTGACTCCTTGTCCTACCAGGGGTGCAAAGTATTACCCCTCTATATGATCCCACCCCAACCCTTGAAAGTCCTCCACCTCATTTGTCATGTACTTCAGTTCGGAGCCTCAAACAATGAACGTCAAGTGGCTCAAACAAAAAAGCCCGGAGTTTATTGGCATGTTAACATGGTTTGCTTAATCGATCTTGGGTCTATTACATTGTCTACATATTTATGTCATGAATAGTGAGGGTATTTGACTTTATGATGAGAGGGGTACATTCAAGTGAAGCTGTAAAGAGGGATGAAGGGAATAACCCTTCTTTATAAATAAGGGTAGCCTTTTCTTGTCTAGCTTAAGTAGGTATTATTGACTTGAAAGAGGTTTGATTATGACTTTGATTGTGGAGTCAATTAGAGACAATATTCTGGATTACAAAAAGACAGGTGTATTAGCATATTGTCTGTCTGAAAAGCTGGCCATGACCATGCTCTTGTTGGATTAAGAGTTTGTAATCAAACTCAACTCCAAACGTTGTGCAATTAGATATTCTTCCAATGAGCAGCGCTTCCAGTGCGCAGCGCATATCTAGTCTTGTGCCTTTCAAATCAAAGTATTAAATAAGTACAATCTCCAGTGACCATATCATTTACATCACAGCTCCAGATGACTGTACCCAGGGGCAGATCCAGGATTTTCCAAAAGGGGGGGGGGCACATTTTTCCGAGGAAAAATTTGACAAGCAAAAAAAAAAGGTTTTTAACAAAAAATGAATGTATTTCGTCCCCAAAAAAATTTGACAAGCAAAATAAAAAAGGTCTTCACTTCTGTCTTAATGGCTTTTTTACATTACAAATTTCAATTTGGCTACTCAAAAGAGGGAGGGGGCACGGGCCGGCTGTGCCCTCCCGCTGGATCCGCCAGTGACCAAAATAAGGAAGTCATTTTGTGTGATTTGTACACCCACCCCCCTTGTGTACTGATTCATAAATTTCTATCGTAGAATTAGAAAGAAAAGTTGAAATTGTGAGGTACCTATATCTCAACTATTTTCCAACCTCTAACAACAGCAAAAAACAACAACAAATCTTCCTATGTTTTGCCCTATTTTGTTCATATATCAAGACTAGGTTAGGGGGCACGTGGCCTTACAGAGTATAGATGATATCAACAATAGAACGAGAACATTGTTGTCTTTAACCTTATTTAAGCCAGAATAATTGCCCCATGAAGAATAGAGTGATGTTGTTATTAGGCCACTGTAATATTCACAGATTAAATGGACAATAATTTATAATCAGAGATTATCTCTTGGCAATTTGCAACAAGCTGTGAGTTACACCTTTAATAATGATCTCAAACAAGGACTGATTTTTATTTACTTTCTTTTTGTAATGTTTGAATGATGCTGTGATTATAATTATTTAGTTGCACTTTGCCAAATCACAAGTTTGTGTGAACATGGACATTCTATGGTATCAAGATCATTTGTTTTGATTTGTAATTAATCCCCTTGTTTTTCTATACCTTTAATCTGAGCCTTACATGAAAGAACTTCAGCTCATGACCATGATGGCTCATTAGGGCCGTCTGCACCATCCAGAGTTTTCAAGTTAGCGCGCTATTTCTGATCCGACAAATTATCCCGATCTGAACAATCTCGAGATTATTTGCAATGGAGACGCAATTATCGCGCTAGTTCGTAGGATTAATCTCGAGATTGCAATCCCAAGTCAACTTGGGATTATTTCCAAAAGAGCGCGCTATTTTACGAATTATCGCGCTAATTTGTAGGTGCAGATGCACTCTGGATTATTTATTCACAGCGTCAGACCATAATGCATCGATGCCTCGCTCGAGCAGGAATCGCTCTTCTTGCGATGGTGGAGACGGGGTTTCTTGAATCTCGAGATTAATCGCAAAGAGGGCCGATCGGGCTAAACTCTCAAGATTGAGGAAACTCGGGATGGTGCAGCACCGCCTATTGTAACTGGACACAAATCTCTCTACAAAATAAAATTGATAGATCAATAAGCCTACTTGATGTTCATGTCACATCTATTGGAAGAAAAGAAAAGGACCAGGGCTCCCTTATCCCTGTCTCCTTATCCCGCACCCCTCCACCCCTATCCACATCATTACTATTCCTTTACATCTCTGTTTCTTATTTTCAGTTATTAAATACATGTACCTTCTGTCTTCCCAATCTTTTGACAAAAAAAATATAATAATGTAAATTATGCAGTATAATTTTCCCATTAACTGTAAGAATGATATTTCGTATGGGATTTGATAATGCCAAGGAGATATATATCTCCTTGATTTTACATCCCTCCAGGGTTTTGTCTAGTTTGGTCGCATTTCTAGAAATTAATGTTCACATATTGATTAGTCTTGGTATACAAAAGAACACTTTTCTGAAGATGCCCAGATATATCTACAGCCTGTCTGCACTTAAAGGTAAATGCTAGTTTTGGTAACGATATCAAAATGAGTTCGTACATAATCCAATGAAATGACCACCAAAGTGTCTGTTTGTATAAATAAAACGCATGTGCCAAAGGATTCTGGAAGAAATTGTGTAATTGCTGAGAAATCAGCAAATAAGCACAGGATTCGGGTAGAGCGTCGGGCCCGACGCTCAAAGCAATAATTATACACTGTCCCACATGCGCTTATCTGTGTTGGGGAAGTTCAGTCTGAACATTTTTCAGCGTAGATTTCAAGATTTCACAAAGTTCAGTTTATGTAACTGTACCAGATCTAGATCATCGATGATATACTGACAATTAAGCCTGGTTTTACAGACTTTCTCATGAAATCAGTGTTTACTGCAACTACTGGAATTTCTCTTTAAGAAGGATGTAAGGTTCTCAAAGGACAAGTCCACCCCATTACAAAGCTGATTTGAATAAAAAGAGAAAAATCCAACAAGCATAACATTGAAAATTCATCAAAATCGGATGAAAAATAAGAAAGTTATGACATTTTAAACTTTCGCTTAATTTCACAAAACAGTTATATGCACATCCTGGTCGGTATGCAAATGAGGAAAGTGATGACGTCATCCACTCACTATTTCTTTTGTATTTTATTATATGAAATATGAAATATTCTAATGTTCTCCCTATTGTCAAGTGAAACAACGATTAATTCCTCCCTGAACATGTGGAATTAGCATTGTTAATACTATTTGGTTCAGTCAACTTGGTCCTTTGTCAAATCTGTAAAAATGAAATATTGTATAATACAAACCATAAAAAACAAAAGAAATAGTGAGTGATGGACATCATCGACTGACTCATTTGCATGACACTGAGTTGTGGATATCACTGTATTGTTTTGTGAAAAATTAGCTTTAAAATGTCATAACTTTCTTGTTTTACATCCGATTTTGATGAAATTTTCAGCGTTATGCTTGTTTGATTTTTCTCTATTTATTCAAATCAACATTTTTTCTGGGGTGGACTTGATCTTTAAGCAGTGTTAGCATCTAATTATACCATATCTTTTTACCTCCATGATTATACTGTTGATAATGTATCTTTAGAAAGTGCTATTTCAGTCATCTCATGTAACATATTGCCTAAAATAATAATAATGCAAGGAACTCCCGCTTCCCTGGATATTAGAAGAGCATTCACTAATTGGCCTGGTACCATTCATTGCACGACCAATAAACATTCAACAGACTTGGTGGATGTATCGAGCTTATTAGAAAGTGGATGGCTTAACAATTAAATGTACTTTTTATTACTTGAAAGGAACATATATCATGTGAAATGTGACAATCATCGCAAGCAATTAGATGTATTATTGAGTTGATTAATTTGTATTGGTTGAAATGGTATGATGCTAAGTATGACTGACAGGGATAAAAAAATAAATGTATGCAATATTAAGGCAAGGGCCCTACGTTTCAAGCAGGGAGTTGGGGGGGATTAGGAAGAAGTTCATTCCCTACATGTAAGTACAACCAGTGGCAAATATTCAAGCAGCAAACCTATTTATCAGGGGAATGTTCTATTGTGTCACCCCCCCCCCCCATTAGAGTGGCATCATTACACCCATGCCTACATGTACATAACAATACAAAAATATTTGAATATCAAAGGATTTAACAATATAAATGTTTAAGCAAATATTTTGATTTAATTTGAATTCAATTGTTTATCTGATTGCTAAATCTAAAATACTAATTTGATAAATAGAAAAAAATCAGAGTGTATCATTGTTGGTTATACATGTATATGTACATACAGCATGGAAAATGTATCACCATGCTTTTTACACATGTTAAGCCCCTTGGTGGTGCGACTTCTTACAATCGTTGCGATTCTGTGCAACATATATTGTGACCAAATGATCGCAAACGATCGCACGAGCAATTGTGAAAGCCCCTTTTACAGGTGCTTGATTTCCACATGAGCAGCTACCATTGAAGCGAATGGCATGTAACTGTTTTGATGATTTATTTCATATTCGGATGTTTTCCACACTGGTGAATTTCAACACGAATGTTGCCACAAAGCCGACGTGAGTGGATTTTAATTTTGCAAGCCTGTCAGCACCAATGATTGACAAAGTACTCATAAATGTAATTTTCATGATTAATATTATTATTGATTTTTTTTTGGGGGGGAGGGGTTGTTTGATAAATGTAACTGTTATGAATGATATTGTGATGGCATATGGAAAGCTGAAATAGTGTTCTAATTTAAATTATTAATAATAATATTTAGTTCTTTTATAGCGCATTTCACATAGCATGTCCCTATGCACTTAAAGGGATGGTCCGGGCTGAAAGTATTTATAGCTTGATAAATAGAGTATAATTCACTGAGCAAAATGCCGAAAATTTCATCAAAATCGGATAACAAATAAAAAAGTTATTGAATTTTTAAGTTTAGCAATATTTTGTGAAAATAGTGGTCATGAATATTCATTAGGTGGGCTGATGATGTCACATCCCCACTTGTTCTTTTGTATTTTATGATATGAAATTAGGTTTATTCAAATTTTTCCTCCAAGAACTAGAAAAATTGGATTGACAACTGATTTAGTGCATTAGATATTTGTTGCTGCAACTTATTTCATGATAAGGGAGACATACATGTATTATTCACACAAGTATGAAATAATGAAAAAAATATGATTTTATGTAATAACATAAGAAAACGGAAAGTGGAGATGTGACATCATCAGCCCACCTAATGAATGTTCATGACGACTGTTTTCACAAAATATTGCTAAACTTCAATCTTCAATAACTTTATTATTTGTTATCCGATTTTGATGAAATTTTCGGCATTTTGCTCAGTGAATTCTACTCTATGTATTAAGATATAAATATTTTCAGCCCGGACCATCCCTTTAATATTGAACTATATTTAGTTGCAGTAGGTAGATTTTAATACATCACTGGGTATGGTGGCTCAGTTGTAAAGTGCCCTCCTCATGATTGGGAGGTCGTTGGTTCAATCCCCAGCAAGAGTCATACCAAAGACTTTTAAAAATGGAACCTGCCTTCTTGCTTGGCGCTCAACATTTAGATTGGAGAAAGGTAAAGATTATGTCATGCATGACCCACTGGTAGAGCAGTTTCCTAAATGAATACCCTGTGTAGATTGAAAACATGGAAATGAGAAATTTCATGTTGTCGTGTCAAATTATTTCACGCAGTACTAGTGAAAAGAATTTCACTTTATATTAATTGGATTTACATAAATTTGACAGCTGATATATGATTCTAACTTTCCTTTTCGGATTACAGAAATTTGTTGTCATCCTTTTTCTGGAAAAAAATCCATGATGATTATAAGATACCTTGTATGTGTTCAAAGAAAAAGAAATCCTTTTTATTACTGCAATCACTTTTCAAGGGTATGATTTAGATTATTATTATTATGAAGGTGAATCGAACTGTCAAAATTTTCATTTTGTTTCTTTTTCCCCTCAGAAAGCTCTTTTTTTATTTGAGTAAAGCAGCTAGCCTTGCATGCTTTATTGGTTTCTAAGGACATAAGCAAAAAAAAGAACAATACTTTATTCCTAAATGTTCTTGCCATGCAAGCCCTTAAAAATACATTGTCCACGTATTCTAAAATCAGGTTTTAATTTAAACTCTGGTCTGAAGTTGTGATTAAGTATGAATAGCCAAATGTGTCACAAATATTTTACAGAACAGGTTCAATTTATCAGCTTATCTGTTATACCTCGGTCACATTTGCTCTACCGTGGCCATGCGGCGAGTCGAAAAAGCCATTTCAACCTTTTTGTGCACCAGCTACTGTGGTTTAAAAATGAATAAAACTGCTGATTTGGACTTGCCGTATGGCGCCATAGGGGAAATGTGACTGAGGTTTTACTCGGATCATTTAAAACTGTCTGAAGATTCTTACTTAAATTTTTTTTTACGTTAAAACATGGTGAAAGAGCACAGTAAACATAAGAAGCATAACTTGTCATGAAACTGAGACATTTTTGGCTTTCCATAATTTTAGCACAGAGTTTAAGTTGAGCCAGACTTCAGAATATGGGCCATTGGGTGTTGGATTTGTTTGCTACATAGGGTTCAATGTCCATTTATCTTTGAGGTAGATTTAAATGTTGAGAATCCTAATTCAAATTTACCAACGGTGTAAATGGTTTAGTTATTTACTTTGGATATTAGGTTTGTTCAGTACCTCAAGGGCCTATACAGGCAAGTCAATTCACACTGACACCTTATTTGTTGAAATCCGATTTTAAATAAAAACTTATCTTTTGTATAAATATAGCTCTATGTAGAAGCTACAGTATAGGCCTATTTTTGTGAAGGCTATTACAGGAGCTAAATTAATGTTTACTTGCTAAATGCTTTTGTTTACCATTTGTTGATAGAGGAATGCTTGGTAATTCAGATTACACCTGAAATATTTAATTATGGTTAAGTTTGAATCTTATGGTTTTAATCAATTATTTACTTGCAGTGTAAATGTCCTCTTGTTTACAGTTGGATATTAGACTTTGTTAGAAGGTGAATTCACATTTGATATTTAATTGTGTTAAAATCAGCTCCCATGATTTTACACAATATTTACTTGCAGTCTAAATGCTCCCTTGTTTACTACTGGATTGTAGAATTAAGTTCTAGGTCAATGCACACTTATCTGATCTTATGACTCAATGAAAAGATACTATTGAAACGTTTAATGTTGTTTAGTCCAGTGAACAAAGAGAGATCATGAGCAATAAAATCAATGAGAAAGAAGTCAAGCTATTAAATCTTCTTAGTATTATCCAGGAAGTGGAGTCTGGGATTAGTGGATTAAGCGGGGGATTAGTGCATGATCTATCCCCATTTGAGTCCCATTACAACCCTCCTACTTCCCTTTATATTAAATAGTATACCAGGCAAAATCAAGTGGAATCTCCACTTCAATTTAAAGAAAGAATTTAAGGAATGAAACTGCAATTTTAAAGAGTAAAATTGATTAAAGTTTACAATATTCATGGAAAATTGAAGCATTCATTTTACTAAGGGTGTGTTCAATTTTCAAATTTTAATATCAACATCAATCATGATTGAAAACGCCATTACAAAATGTGGGTATAATGAGATTATGATAATGATTCATGTTTCTGTTTAAATTTGAAAATCAACATTGAACACCCCCATTGACCATGTACAAATTTACAATTTTACTCTAAATAAAAAGATTTTTTTTTCTGGATAGGATTGCAAGCACTGCCATTTTGCAGACACCTGTTGAATACTATGGATCAACTATGATCTAATATACCAAGATTTGATATTCAGAATGAATTTATGAGCCCCAGACACGAGAAATATGATTGGCTGTGATCTTTGAACTTTGACCTTAATGTTGTCATGACTAGTGCACTGTGGTATGTGGGGAAATGTGGGGGAAATAAGCGAGGAATTAGACAATAACCTGTGACATTTCTTAGGTATGATGTACATGTAGTGAACATTGTTTCACGCATGAAGCCAAGAGAACGTTTTCTTTTATGGCCCTCGGCTATATATTCCATGGATAGAATTTATTGGGGGCTTGCTGGATGGGGGGTTGGGTGTCCAGACACTTAAAACGTTTGAAGCCTCCTCTTTTGTCTTTGGATTAGACAAAAAGAAGAAATTGGAAAGTTGTAATCGTCATCAGCATATGTTCTCTGTGATATTGCCTAACACTTTGTTGAAAATCTGCTTAAAATTTTTGTTTATGGCTGTTTGAAATTGATTGTCCAGATACATGACCTGTCCGGATTGGGTATATTTGGTGGGGGTGGGGAGGGGGTGTTGGGTCTGGTTATTATTTGTCATTTCTTCTTTGTTTTGAATCCTTGTTAATAATGTATTATTTGGGGAAGTACCAAAAAAATTGTGTGTGGAAGATGTTCAAAATTTTCCGACACGAAAAAAAGGCTATCACTCCAACTGCTTGCAAAAATCTAAGAAGAAGAAAAAGGCAGTGTAGTATTACTGCTTCTGATGAAAGTGCATGTATTTTAATTTTGAGTCATGTGGAAGGAGGGGGAGGGGGGGGGGGGGTGCCCGAGCTCATACTTTTTTTATGTATATGTCCCAAGCTCATACTTCTCTTGGATCAGTGTCTGTGTAGAATTGTAATAATGATAGGCCTATTATTACAAGCCTATCATTTTCTTGCTGTTAAGTATTAAAAAAAAAAAAAAAAAACAGTGTTCTACTAATCCTATTTTTGGCATACTGCCATGTCATTCATATTTGTCAAAAGAAAATATTCAACAGAATGCCACATTTTGCTCCAAAATTTTGTTTTAACACTCAGACTCATCTCACGTGGGTGGTTGAAGGCGTTATTGTTCATGAGACATATAGAAATCAATGAATTATGAAACTTGCAACATTGAAGTTGGCCTTCTGCCCTTGTGTATAAAACAATGTCCAATGTCATGAGAAAAGTTGCGACAGAAGTTTTATCTTTTAAGCATACATGTATGCTCTCAACTTTTTCACCAGAATCAGAATAATGAAATATGTATTTTTTTGTTATAATGCCCTTTGACTTCATTCTCATTGATAAAAAATAAGAAAAAAAGTTATTGAAATGTGAGATAATCCATGTACAGTCGGTCTAAATACAAGAAGTGTCCACATGTCAACTAGTAACTTGATTACGTCTGTGTCGAAACTAATTTGATACGAAACCAAAATTGTTATAGACTTGTTTGGGGAGCTTTTGAAAGTTGTGATGAACGGAACGTGCTATCATACTTTGTTCTGACTCAATTATCACCCAAGCTCAGAAAATCTAAATACAAATTGTCACTTGCAATTTTTTAACTTAAAGGGGGATTGTTCAAAATACACTAGAGAAAAGTGATTTTTTTTTAAAAGGTACATGTACCCTAACCTTTTTTTTCTTTGGTATTTCATGTAAAAATTGTTCTTTATTCAAGTGATTAGGTCTGGAGGATATTATTTTTTACAGCAAACGACTAAACTTCATCATAGTTAAGCCTTCATTTTTCAATATAGCTTTAATAGTCAAGATTTTTTGATAATCATTACAAGAAAATAACTAAATACTTCTTCCAATATATCACAATACATTTGTTCTGTAACAGTCACGCACATGGAATCATTATTCTACATATTTGAAAGATTTCACGAACTCTGCAAAATACTCTCTTTAAAAGAGTCGAAGTCAGACGTCATTATGAAAGATTAAAAAAAAACTTCCTAAATTTTACGACCAACTTGTGATTTGAATAGTATTTTGATGGATTAAAATGTCAACAACTTACAATGGGTTTTGGACAGGAGGGAGTGATGCAGAAAGATTGTATCTCTTTAATGTGACAAAGAAGATAATAGGTAAATGTTATTGTGACCTCTTCGCACAAGTTATTTGTGTGTATAAATCACAGATAAAACATGTTTCAGTGTGAATTTTACTGTGAAAGATTGTTGAATAGATATTTCTTTTACCCGTATCAACCCACAGAAAATGGATGATGGTCGAGATCATCAGTTAAAGATTATTCTATATTTAGAGGCCGTTACATCGTTTTGTGCAAGTTGCGAAACAAAGTTTTGAGCATGTTTAAAAGTTTTCTGCATGCAAATCAGACTTGTGTGCACTTCTCCGGGCAACTGCATGTGAGATTAGCATTTGCAAAAGGGAGCCAGTTCAAGATAAATTATTTTACCACTAAAGATGGTTGAAGCTACATGTAAGAAATCACCATTACAGCAAATAATTTAATGATGAATAGCGTTAATTATGACCATTCAATGCTTTGTGTAATTCAATGGACATTTTCATATTTAGCCGAAATTTAGGTGAAAAATGCATGTAATCATAGTTTCATTACTGTGTTGGTAATGGTATGGAGCTTTTAGATAAGGCTATTTTAGCATCACAATACAGATGCATGTAATGAAGTAACACAGAATGAAACATGTGATGTGAATGGGGTGATAAAGGGAATAACAGAATTAGAAGGAAAAGATGTTTATGATCGATTCAGGCTGTGGATCGCCTAGAGTAGTTGTAGGTAACATTTTGTGTGATGGATCATAAGAAGAATAACATGATGACATCTTGTTTCCTTTTGAGGCTGTATGATCGATGCACTCAATTTATCAAATGCCATGTTGCATCATATCACAGATCTACTTTGTATACAAGAAGTGTGATTGCTGAAGATTTATTTACCCTGTTTGGAAATAGAGAAAATAAGCTTTTGTTAGGGAGAGTTCAGCTTAGGGTCTTCAAAATTTGCTTGATAAAAAAGAAAGAAGTGGCAAAGTTGCATAAGTCAACATTCCATAAGTCAAATATCCACCGAAAGTCAGAAGTATTTTTTTAGATAAAGTCATAGTTTGAATTTGTTATGTGTTAAGTAGATTTCAGAAGTAAAGAAGGGAAATTAATTAACGAACATCTGAAGGGAAAATGATCTGAATATTAACTAAAGCAGGTGTAACACAATTTTTACGTTTGGTTTAATGGACAATATTGATTGATTTGTCCGTCATGTATGATATCACAAAATTTTAAATTGAAAAAAATATGGAAAAGGATTTGAACAATATGATATGATTCATTATTTTGAATCTTCCTTTCACAAATGTCAAAAATTAGTATACGTCATATACTTCATTTTATATCTGCACTTTGAATTCTATAGTTCAATTAAAAGTAGTTCGCCAATTACTCAATTTTCATGCAGAAGGCGGAAATTGGAATGTGAATTAGGAATTTTTTCAAGTACTTGTGAAGGGGCAACTTGTTGCCTTCTTCGTTTGGTAATTACATATTTTGTGGTAATCTGACATGTTCGTTCATTTCTTTTTTTCAAAGTGATTGAAATTTCCTCCAGAAGAGGTTTGAAAGATGTTAAAAACCCTGCTTCAAAATGAATTCATACAGTTATTATCAAATATTTCTATGAATTTCAAATATACCATTCCCTTTATCTCATGTTGCTATGTTGGGAAATACTCCTACAAGAAGAAAACTCCCCCTCCAGAGATTCACTCTAAATTTCATTGATTTATCCAGAAAAAGCTGTTATTATTGACCCACCAAACTGGATTTAGATGATATACAGATAATATTTTTATGTAACAAATAATCTATTGCAAAGTATACATTGTATTTGGATTATTTGAAAGGCTGTCCCGTTTTAAGACATTTTTCTCATGAACACCATGTTGATATACAGCCCTCCTTATTTTCGTCCAAATTGATCATAATACCAAACATGTTGCCAAATTGACGATTTGTTGATCAAAATGCACTATTTGTATCAAATTCTGACCTACATGTCGAATAGTATAGATGATTGTGTCTATTATAATAGAGGAGTAGCCCTCAGGATAAAACTATATTGCTACAGTCACACGAATGAAACCGACTCCAGATGATATGTCATTAGAAATAACTTGATTGGTTTGGTCGACCTAGAGTAGGTTTCACCATTGAGACAGGGGCAATAAATTGATTGAACATGTTATTATACACATGTAGACCAAAGAATTGAAATTATCCTGTATTTCATTGAAATTGCAGCTCTCTGTCCTTGGATCAAGCAGTACATGTAGTTTGGGATGGACCAGGGGCGGGTTTGTGGTTGATTCAGTCTCAAATTTGTTGCCGGTTGCGGTTTTCTTGAGGAATCAAAAGATTGAAAAGGCAACAAGTTTTGACTCGAGGCAGTAAATGTCTGCGCTTTATGTGTACCGTATGAAAAATTAGTTGGGAAAAGTACAGGAAATGTATTCATATTGGATGGAAATCTATTTTACTTCGCTGACAAGACCTAAATTAGACCTCAAAATTATTATGTTGAGAATTGTATTTTTTAATGATTTTTTTATAAAAATAGGGAAAAAATTAGTCTGCACTTCCCTTCACCCCACAATGAAAAAAACTGATCAAAATGGCATTCTTTTTCATTCTGACACTGCTTATCAATATTTGGCCTAATTGTGAGATGCTAACTTTTTTAAAAAGTATGTTAAATAGGTTTTAAACATTGTAAGTCTTACATGTTTTATTGAAAGCTCTTGTACAACCTTATTTTTCTCTTTTTATTGTCATAGCTCGTAGATTAAATTATATACTGTATCTAGAAGATCAGGCCTTTATTTTTGTGGCATTTAGATAGTTTTGCAACTTTATCCAGCTGCCTGCTGCCTATCATTTCCTTATTATTTTTCCTTCAAACTTGCATGTAATCTAAATTATAGCTAATCTTTTTTTGTAACATATACAGGCATATCTTTGATAATCAAATCTTTGAGAGTTGTAGCAAAAGTCAGCCATCAAGACACAACCTGGAGAAATTGAACTACAAGAGAAAAGCCTGCATCTATCCTTATTCATGACACCCATCCCCAAATCTTTAAGTTTCAAACCATTATGGTAATTTTGTTGTTTTCTTCCTCTTTTTTGTCGAATCCCTTGATCCACGAGAGCATCTTGAAATAATATCCCGGGCACATAGGAATATCTGGCCCAGTTTTCTAGCGGATCGCCTTCCTTTATCCAATTTGTCAACTGTCCATCCATATTTGTTTTTTTCAGTCATACCGTGGCTCCTCCGACTCCTGTCTGATTTGAGTCTTTTTAGAATCCTACCCGTGTGAGGACTATCAATTTCATTTCAATTTGCAAGATTCTAATGCTATTCTGCATCTTGAGGACATTTTACACCTCCTTTAGGAAAAATACCTGATATTTTTACAGCTCAGCTCTAAATTTATGTGGTATTTTTCCAATATGAAACAATCCCCCCCAAAGAAAAATGTGTATTTTTCAAAATTGCAGAGAAAATAAGTTGCAGCCCTATACCCACAAGATGATTATCAAATTTCATTTCAGTTTGCTAGATTCTAACGCGATTCTGCATCATTAGGCCCTTTTACACCTTCCAATCATGAAGAATACTTGGCAGTGTGAAACTTGTGATATCACACTCCCAAGAGAAAACGTATTTTGCGAAATTGCATAAAAAAAAAGAAAGGGAAATTTGCAAAGAAGAATGCACCAAGCACAGTCATAATATGGCCCTTTGCTTTTTCTTCTTTGAAGAGGGCGGGGGGGGGGCAGAGGTGGGGCAATTTGCTCATGAAAAAAGGAAGCAACTAAGTGGAACTATTATTATTCCATGTGGAAATATATAGAGTTCTTGCTTTTGTTGGGGGGGGGGGGTCTGCGACTCAATTGTTTTTGCATCATTCATGTTGAGCATATAAATATCCCAAATCATGAAAAAGGTCAATTTTGAAGAAAAAATCTGTTGCTTTCTTTGTCATCGGCAACAGAATAGCCTTAAATGAGCACTGTCACACAGTAGGGGTTCTTGCTTAATTTCTCTCTAATTTGAAATGGAGTGGGGACGGAGTCTGCAGGCACAGACCCTGATTGAAACTTTGATCAACAAGTGTGTCTCCACGCAAAGACTAGCAAATACAAAGGCATGAGTAGGCTGCAGTTCAGACCCTTAACTCGAGTAAAGGGTTTGCATAGCAGACTAGTGGCCTAGACAGGAGGGGGTGAGACCAAGATGCTCACATAGAATACTGTACATCAGCTCAGTCATAATAGGTCCTTTTGCTCCCTTTGCATCCAAGTCATTATATTAAAACATAAATCATCTTTATAACCTCAGACGTTCAGTCTGTTGTGGCTTGCACTACAGTCAGTCCGCAAGCCCCTGTGTTAATGAGCAAATGAGCAAGATTTATCCAAGTCCTCTCGTGGCTGAATTCATGTCCCTGCAAAATCTCGTGAATTGTGAGACTTTCTTTCTCAAAGAACTTAACCACTTTTTCCTTGAGTAATATTGATTATTTTTGTACCATGGGCAAGAGTAAATGTTACCCTTTTATACTGGTCATTTCTTTTGAATGAAATATCTTGATAAATAAGTGAATTTTTTACCTGAAAAGATGCATCAAACAGAATTTTCTTCCTCTGTTTTCACTTGCAAATTGTGCAACATTTTGTGTTTTAGGCACCAACATTATTTATATCATCAGAAAGCTCAAACTCTATACTTTCTTACAATGCCACTCTTGATATGTGGCATCTTTTAGATGGGTCAGCAGCCAGTTATATCCATCAAGATGCAAGACGAGATTTCTGAAATTTCTGAGTAACATAAAAGCCAGAGTTCTGATTGGCTGAATACTGTTTTCAAAACAAACAGGCGCGGGTAATTTGAAGAGATTACCACATGGTGAGTGTGACCTTGCAGAGGCCCAGTGTGGGGAGCATTGGAATTTGCGTGGGTGTGTGGTCTATGACCAATCAGAGCGCAGTATTCTTGTTTTTGAGCTGCAAAATGTACTTGGTCTATGAAAAGCTGGCTGCTGACCCATCTAAAATACATCTTCTTATAAAAATTATATCATATTAAAGCTTAGATCTTCAGCTTTATCATGATTTAAAAATCATTTGTGCCCAAACAAAAATTAAGTGTGAAAACAACAACTTTTGTTGCATGAAAAAAAATATTTTGTTTCATGTTTTAGATCAAAAGTTTTTCCTATATCACAACATTCTTTTAAAAATCCAAACACATGACCTAAAAGAATGATTCTTCTTCTTTACAAAGATACCAAAAACATGAAATTTGGTCAATATTTAGAGCAGCAATGGCCGAATAAAAAGAGGTGTTTTGGTTCGCACCAAGCTCATTAACTATGCAAAAACCATCTTGTCATGAATATCACTTGGATAAAAGAAGCTACTTTTTCAGGGCTTGCGGACTGACTGACTAGGCAGAGTTACAGCACGATTTCGACCTTGAATCAACAAACTTCATATTCAATCAGTTCTGATCAAATTTGACCAGTTATATTCACTTGATTTTCGACAAAGATCCCGTGGGAGTCAACATGAATGCTAGGTAGGTTCATTCAGACATAAAATACTACGAATTCAACAAAAAATTTCCATTTAAATGTTGTAGTTAGATTTACATGTTTATCTCAGTAAACGGTGTTCACATTGTGTATTAATGATTTTTTAAACTGTATTACATGACTGTTAATACAATTATGAAATTGGAAGCTGATAAAGTAATTTAAAGTTTCACAAATGACCAAACATGAGGTACAAAGTTTTGATTGCTAATATAGTCTTCGTCAGGCAAGGGTTATTTTAAATAGATTACCATCACTCCATTCATATTCAATAGTTGATGTGACTGTCATAATAATAAACAAATACTTGAGGTTCTGAATCTCCTTGCTATATATAGGCCTATATTATATTTCATAACCACACTTCTGCCATTTTTTTTGTAATCAAAATTTTGGATGATAACACAACATGTACAGCCAATCTAGATTTATTTTAATTCTAATTTACAGCGTACAAGTCCGTCTCATCCAAAATGTTAACTGGTTGTAACATTTTTAGAATACTGAGATTTTTTTCTATTATTACTTTGGCCTATACAGTGAATTTTGATGGTCTGAATGACCCTACAGTATGAGAAACACGTTTTCTACATACAAATAGATGCTAATCAGCGCAAACTGGCTTCATGGTTCATAGTTTCTTTCAACATGTGGCTTGACAGTTCGAACAATGAACTAGAGCATGATAATGTCTTATTTGAACTTGAAAATCAAACTTATGGCTGTGCAGCGTTAACATTCTGACCATGTTTGAACATGTTGGCATGTTTTGGAAAGAGACTTGACATACATGTACTACAAAGATAATTACAGTGTAGCTTGAATTTGCATCAGTATGCAGAGCAAAAATATTATTACCTTGATCTCGCGCTGCCATTCTTGCATTTGAATCAACATCTTTTCGCTTTAGGTTAGAATCTGCAAGGCTTGAATGTTCGGCTGGTTACAATATCCACAGCCAATCTGTATAAATCTTTATATCTCTGAAATTTACATTATAACTCCAGAAAGATACCCTGATTTTTGTCGAATGACATAATTCCTTCATGTTTTTATATGTATAATTTTTGGCCACCTTGACCATGTGAGTATGTGCAACAATGTATTTGATTGGTCCCTTAAAACTAAACATTAAGACCCCCCTTCCCTTTCTCCCTAATACGTTTATGACCATAAACAATATCATAACAGCATAAACAAGTTTTTATAGATAAATACGTTATATTAGAACAAAATTAACCTATTATCCTGAGATATAACTGAGAGGTAGTCTATGGAAAATATGTAATGTACTGCAATTACGTTGTATCCAAGGGGTCAAAAGAGGGCCAGTAAATGATCAACCATTAGATCCAAATGAAACCTCACAAATCTCATAACGATCTACCTATTAAAAAAGCTCACAAACAATATTGAAATGTCTTTAGATACAAACAGTTTTGATAAGTCTTTCAGCTGAATACTCATCTCCTCACCGCTCGCAACAAACACATCGTCCTCTTCCTCCAATTTCCCGTGGGGACCTTTCCGCCACGAACAAACAATGTATCCTCTCCACTCCAGGCGTGAAACCTACAACAAAAGCGTCTGTAATATCCGGAAAATTGGTCCCCAAAAAGGCAGAACTGCGGGCATATCTTGTGTATCCTCGTGTTTTTGAATATCTTTGGAAGTGTTTCTTGGGTGTGAGTTTCAGGCGAGTCCTTGCTGGAGGAGGATTTTGTAATTTATATTATTGAGTGTGTGATGCGGAGAGCGAATCTCTTTTGGGGAAAGACTGATATGGTCCCCGTCTTACAAAGAGTTGCGATTGATCCGATCAACCTCAACTATATGGAAATCCAACAATGTCATTATTTTTTCTAAGGGAAATTTGTACAATGTCCCTTTCTAAACTTAGAGGCTGTTCTCACTACGTTCCTAAAACTAGTTTACTGGAAACTAGTTTAACGCGTAGTGAGAACGGTCAAAGCGGTCTTGGAAGCGATCTTCCAAACCAGTTTGGAAAACCACCTCGCGATGTAGTTTTCAAGATCGCTTTGCCTCGTTAAACTGGTTTTAGCGTAAGTGAGGACACAACCGTTCTTCGGGAAGCGATCTTCGCACATTTTGAGCGCGCTACTCCACACGACAGGTGTAGAATGCCTATGCTGCGGTTTCGAATTTCGCGCGAAACGTGTCACCCCACTGAGAGCGTTTCCATAGCAACAAGAGCGCTTTACGTGAAGTGATTTTGAAAACCACTTTCGGATGATCAAGTGAGAACGCTAGCAAAGCGATCTTCCAAACTGGCTTTCTGAACCGGTTCCAAGTAAACTAGTTTTAGGAACATAGTGAGAACAGCCTCAAAGAGAAGCGCACTGAATATTCAAGAAAACAATGAATGTATGAATATACATCATATCTAAAAAATATTTTGAACAAATATCAATTTATGAAGTTTACATTGCTGGCTTTCCATAGTTATGGTTGATTGGATCAATCGCAACTCTTTGTAAGACGGGGGCCCTGGAGTAGATGAAACGGAAACCAAACAATGTTGCGTTCTCTCTATCTGGGATATAAAGTTTGTGATTGATTTGAGGTATCCATCAGAAATTGCTTCAGTCTCCAAAGTGCTGGTGTGAGTAAAGACGAGAAAGGGAGAGAGAGAGAGAGGATGAGAAGGAGAGAGAGAGAGGAGAACAAAAAAAGAGAGAAACTTTGAAAGATAGAGGTTCAGACAAATAAGTACAGTGACGGAGAGATAAAGTTCCAGGGAAGGAAGAGAAAATAATGAATTGATAGAAGTAGACTTTTAACGAACTAACCCTGGGGGGGGGGGGCCAGTCAAATATATTGCTGTACACACCCGTGACCAAAAAACGTGTTTAAAGTAGTGTTTTTTTCAGTTTTGGACGCGGTCCGCGCGTGGACTCGTTAAGGGTATCAAAAACACTGATTTTCAAGAAAAAGGGTGGTTTTGAAAGACTGGTCAATGGTCAATCGCAGGGTCAAACGTATTTAGGGTATGTTTTTTCTCCCAAAGCTTTTTTTTTTAAGACTAGCCAAACATGTTTAGGGTATGTTTTTTTCCCCAAGCTTTTTCCCTGAGGTCATATTTTGGCGACAACTTGTTTAGGGGCCAAAATGTGTAAATAAAGCCCGCAAAAACCTTGTTTAGGGGGTTATTTTGCACACAGAGAAAAACTCGTTTAGGGGGTGTTTGGAAATTCCTTGGTCACGCGTGTGTACAGTAATATATTTGACTGCCCCCCCCCCCCTGGGAACTAACACTGTAGGCTCATATATATATTTCATTTATGAATGACACTAGTACTGAAAATATAAATAAATTTGTAATTAAATTGAATTAGCACACAGATCTGTTTTGAGATGTTGAAAACATCTGCAGTTTGATCCATCAAAGGGTATAGAAGCATATTTTGATGTAACAATTGATGGATATTCTAGAGTTGAATTTAATTAAACACACCAAGGCTTTGTAACTGCGAGTATATGGCTAATCTACCCCCTACCAAACAATTCCCTGTCCCTCTGATGCAGTCACCATTGGTCTGCACATGTATGTAGACCAGTATCAACCGAGTGCTAGATAAATCTGGAGATGAATAGATGAATGAAACAAAGAATAAAAACCCTTTAATCCTTCCCGCCTGATGTATCTCACACAAGAGGCGGTGCTGCACCATCCCGAGTTTGCTCAATCTCGAGATTTTAGCCCGATCAGCCCTCTTCGCGATTAATCTCGAGATTCAAGAAACCCCGTCTGCACCATCCCACGAAGAGCGATTCCTGCTCGAGCGAGGCAACAAGCCCGATATTACGAGCATGCGCATTTTCGGATCTTGGAGTTTCAACGGCCCGCGCTTTTGAATAACTTCCCGCGATATGCAAGCAATGTACTCCTTTCACTAGCACTTTCGCCGAATTCAACCGGTGTTATGCAACAATCCTCTCAGCTCAGCGAGTGAAGAAGTGATGTATTCTTCGTTAAATATGATGGCGGAGTAGGAGGCAACGACAGAGAGAGAGAGAGGGAGAGAAGGAGGAAAGAAATGCTATTTGCTCACATTTTGCGAAGGAATAAGACAACACTGCTGTCAGTGTTGTTATTGAATATGACCATCGTCGATGAGCGCCTCCCCCTTCGGTCTGGTCTCTCCCAAAATCCATTCACTGGTGGGACACCATCGTTGCTTATGAACGCTATTCGCATGTATAAAGTTGACTTTCGCACGTGTTTATGTTTTGACCAAGGCGGAAGTGGAACGCGAATTGCATTATGGACTGACGTCATGAATAAATTACCCCGAGTCCAATCTCGAGTGCGTCTGCACCGACGAATTAGCGGGATAATTCGTAAAATAGCGCGCTATTTTGCAAATAAACCCGAGTTGACTTGGGATTGCAATCTCGAGATTAATCCTACGAACTAGCGCGATAATTGCGTCTGCACCGCCAACTATCTCGAGATTTTTCAGATCGGGATAATTTGCCGGATCAGAAATAGCGCGCTAATTTGAAAACTCGGGATGGTGCAGACGGCCCTATACAGATTTAATAAATAGAAGGGTAATTACATGTCTCTTTGTATATTAACCAGCTGCTGGCTTGCTGCTCAAGCGTGGAACATTCATGGGTCTTAATAAAGAGAGTGTTTTTGCTTGCCATTTTCAGGTCAAATTCACATTGCAACATACATGTAGCATGCTCCTCAGAAACAAGGAGCAGTCCTCCGTGGAATTGCGTTTACGATAAGCGTTTGTGATTAACGTTTTCGATGAGCGTTTATGATGAGCATTTAAGATGAGCGTTTATGATGAGCATTTAAGATTAATTTTTAAGATGAGCACTTGCGATTAGCATCTGAAAGAGCATTTGCGATTTCATGAGCCTTTACCATTATCACTCACGATGGGGGATTTAGATTAAGTTTTTGCGATGAGCGTTTGCGTTGAGCATTTATGATGAGTGTTTGTGTTGAGCATTTATGATGAGTGTTCGCGATGAGCATTGTTTATGACGAGTGTTTGTGTCTGCGATGAGCATTGGTGTTGCGCATTTCCAATCAGCGTTTGTGATGAGCATGTAAGGGAAGTATAAACGCACCCTAATCGATTTTATCAAACGATTGTTGCATGTTAAAAGGGTACTGCCTCATTCAATAAAATGACTAGATATGATTATTGATTTTCATTGCTTTAGAATAAGCATGGTGCTTTGGGGATCAAACAAACACAATTTTCTTTTTAATACTTCATATTCAGATTATATCTGATCGCCAAGTGTCATTGACTTAGGATAATACTAATAGTTGCAGCAGTATATATTCTTTACTTTTTCCATTCCAAAATCATATATGTTTCATTACTGGAGAAAGTTAGTTCTATTCTGAAAGGATCAAAACAGATAATTTTTCAACTTATGACACTTGATTGATAGGAAGAAGCAAAGTTAGGGTATGCAAGATGGTGATTTGCTCTACACAGCGCAAAAATATAGATGAGATAACTTTGTAATAATATTTTGGTTATATTTAAAGAATTTCTTTAGTAGTGGAACTCTATCCTGTCATCAGCTTGCTTTATTATAAAATGATGTCAGGGTCAACTTCATCCTTTTTAAACTGAAGGTGACAATCAATACACTCCATCAAGTGTCATTCCCTGAACAAGATTCTAATTCCTAAGTACTACACTTTTCATGCCCCAATATATCATGTCACCTTTTCAAGCCGTTTGAGTGACACGTCACAACAAAGTGTTCATCATATTAACCTAATAGGATTTATATAAAACGGCCTTCGCTGTGCTCATGACTAATATTCATAAATTTATCTTTATTAGATTTTAGTGACATTAAATCGATGAGCGAAATCAGTCAAATGCATTTATCATCTTTTTAAAATACCTTTATTGACAATTCTTCAACTTTATGCTTATTAGAGTTCTAGTGACATCAAATCGATGATTGAATCAGTCAAATGTGTATGATCTTTTAGAATATCTTTGTTAACTATTGTTCAATACATGCATTTTAATCCCATTAAATAATGGAAGAGGATAACAATAGATAGCCAGCCTGAGTGATGATGGTGTTTCCTAAATCTAATTGTAAGTTTCATATATGCATGACTTAACACACAACTGGTAAAACTTTCTTGCACTAAATAGGAATTTCCCCTGTTTAAATTAACACAGTTCCCTGTTTAACTTAAAACAATGGGAGACAATCAAATTTTGAAAAGAATAGTGTATTTTCCCTCTAGTTGCTGGGTAAAGATAAGAATTTTAATCTGCGTGTCCAAATATTTGATTTCAACTGTGGCTAATGGGAATAGAAATTTATATTAAAAGTTATTAAAAATCTGATTTAGCACCCATTAAAAGTTCACAAGTTGCATATAAAGTTTTGCACAACATATACTTGTTACCTTGTACTAAACAAAAATTTCCCAGTTTTATATCAACGGGATTGCATTTCCTTTTTACCATATTAACTCTGTAAAATATTGTATCCTCCCTCTAGATGCTTGTTGAAAATTAAAATTTTAATCTACAAAGATTGGATTTCAACTGTTCTTGATGGGAATTAAAATGATAGCGAATCTGATTGAGCATCCAAGAAATGGTCACCAGTCATGCGAAAAGTTGTTCATAAGTTACAAACAGCTTCATAAGACACCACCCTGGTCAAATAAAAAACCAGGGGGGGTCTCTCGCACCCCTCTAACAAAACCCCGCCTGGTATCCAACTGGGCTGTCTCAACATCATATAACATCCCAACAATTACCAAATAAACCTTTTAATTTGACTTCAGTCATTGCAGACGTCAGTCAGTTTTAATACCATTGAAATCTATCTACTTTTAGTCATATCGCTACAGCTGTCCTTCAGTGTTCAATGAAACTGAAATGTTTGCGCTGCATCTCCTGCCGTCAAATTTGTCACGTTAACATGGTCCGCTGAGAGGACATTGACAAAGGGGGATGGGTTTTTGTTTCGGATGTAGGTGTTTTTATTAGAGTCATCTCAATGCACTGTTATCATATTATCCTTCCATTATATTTTCCAGCGTGTTTGTATTGAATGGTTGTATCGATCTCGCTTTCAGCTATTCTATGGAGGCCTTTTTTTTTTTATTGGGAGTGTCAATGTCGACCCAGAAGTTTGTTAATTGTGTCGTGCTCTGAGAGATTTGCAATATTGATATTCTATTTATCATGTATTTAGGATGCAACTTGTTCATAAGTTATGATTAAAGGAGAATGAAACTCTTGGAGCAAGTTAGCTTTTGTGAAAGCAGAAAAATCAAAGAATAAGATCAACAAAAGTTTGAGTAAAATAGGACTAGCAATAAAAGAGTTTTGAGCATTTGAATGTCGAGATCACTAATGCTATGGAGATCTTCCCATTGGCAATGCGACCAAGATCTATGATGTCACAGATGAACAACTCTCCCCTTTTGGACGCTGAAAATATACCCCAAAACATCTCTTTTTGCTCATTCTAATCATATGACAAACGATTCATCAATGATATAATGTTGTAAAACCTCTGTACTTGTCCTCTCATATAAAGAGAACACCTCACCTTGTGATAGACTCTATAAAAGTGAGAATATAAGTGAAATGAGTACTAAAGTAATGAGGGAGTTGTACGTGTGTGACATCACAGATCTTGGTCGCATTGCCAATGGAAGATCTACATGGCATTAGTGATCTCAATATTAAAATGCTCATAACTTTCTTATTATTCATTCAATCTTCCTCAAACTTTCAATAATATGTTTCATTGATTTTTCTCTTTGATATGGATTCAGCTGGTTTCAAGGGTTTCATTCTCCTTTAATGATATTGTATTAAAGTGTGAGCCGTCCCCTGTTTGGATGTAGAATTTATACCAAGGCCCACTTATTCATTTTCCCCAGCTTTTAATCATTGTATATATAGGTTCTTAAACTTTGAGATAGCCAGATCTATAACATTTCCATCTTACTACAGCCGCCATGTTACATTTGTTCTTACATTTCTTTAACTTTTTTATCTTCCAGATCTTTTTGAATTTGAGCAACCCTCTTAAATCATTTGAGTCACAAGTCTGAAGAACTTTCTAATTGTGCCCAGCATCAGCAAGAGAAGAAATTGTATCATCATCGTAGAGAGGTACGCACTGATTTCTGAAAGAGGTTTGTAAATGCCTTCCCATGGCTGGCTTAGGTACTATCATAACCGCTTTCCAGCGAACGACGATAGATAGCCCCACCTCTAATACGTCAAGCGGCACTATGAGTACTAGTATGAGTCACTCCACGAGCCACTCCACACACTCCCGGACGAACTCGGCTTCTTCGCATAGCCATTATGGCAACGGAAGCCTCCACTGGGAAGGCTCGAAACACGGAAGCGTGGATACGCTTAATATCAGTATTCCGGATGAGTTTGAGTTTGCGGAGAGGTACAGTCGGTTGGTGGAGCTGGAGAAGATTCCTTGGAATGAACAGTTGGTAGGGCGTGTCTTGCGGAACAGCGAGAAGGTCTGCCAGCTGGTGGATCGCATCCCGCAGAGTGTCGTCCAGAGGCTCTCGTTCCTGATGCAGCGTCCGTTCATAAGGGTTGTCCGGGAAGTCAAACGCTTGAGCACCGACTACGCCAAGTGCACCAAGCATGAGATTCAGACTGCGGTGAAGCTCGTCATGGCGCCCTCGTTGGCGGATGCCTGCATGAATGCAGCGGTGAAAGCTCTGTCGCTGTACCAGATGAGCAGCGAGCAGATGCGACGTGGGAAGACTGCTCGGGCGGGACTGACCTTCCCTATTGGACGTTTCTTCCGATGGTTGGCGGAAGCAAGGATATCGTCGCGTGTCGAAGACCATGCTGCTCTTTACCTTGCTGCATCGATGGAAGCACTGGCGTCTGAGCTTTTCTTCAGGGCCTGTGCTCCATATTTTGAGAAGACGGACGGGGAACTGACCCAAGCAGTGTTGGATTATGGGATAGCGAATGAGGCAGAGCTTTGGGGGATGCTGCAGCCTTATGAACATCTTATCTGTGGCAGAAATTCATCAGGTGGGTTTTCTTTTGATTTAGATTTTTGTAAAATTGTCTGTTCTTTCTTTGTTGTATTTACTATGTGCATGTTTGTGTATGTGTGTGTTTGAAGATTACAGTCACTTTTGACAGCTACGAATCAATTGGATCACAAGATGACAAGACTTGGCCTTGATATAATCTTTGTTATTCTGCATCTGCGATTATACGAAATACTATTACATGTAGAACAGAAAATGATCAAATGTTATCATTTAGCATGCAGCAAACACAGGTCTCAAAAAAAAAAAAAAAAAAAAATGTTTATATGGAGTAGGGTTCATATTAGGTGGTTTCAGACCGCCTCAAAGTTCGTCAGTTCCAGGTGTTTTCTGATCGGGAAATTTACCCCGATCAGAAAATACCAGGTAATATTGGCAATGTGAAAGCAAATTACGCGTAATCTCCCCAAAAGAAAATACCCACTAAATAGTAGGTACTTGTCAAAATTACGAGAACTTTCGCGGGGATTTTTCCAAGGTCGCAGGAATTTTGGCAATGTGAAAGCAATTTACGGGAACTTTAAGCCCAGCGTGTAGTTGGGCGCAGGCGCCGTGGGTGGCTGCTGAGCTAGTGATTTTGAATCTCGCGCCTAGCTTGCTTATCAGACCATATTGCACATGCTCGTAACTTCAGGAACTTATCCCAACGGGTATGTTTCGGGGCGGTGTGAATGCAGGAATTATTAATGGGTATATTTTAACATAAAAAAGTTATGGTAATTTAATGGGGATTCTTATGATCGAGGCGGTTTGAAACCACCTTCTGATTGAAATTTGAAAACATAACAGAAAGCCGACAATATCCATGTGTATTTCCAGTGAGTTAGGTTTTTACATATTGATTGAGAAACATAACAGAAAGCCCAGGCCAGGGAAGTTCAAGAGAGAGAGAGAAAAGAAAATAGAGATGACGAGGAATGAAGATGTATTTTGTTGGTTGAATGTCAATAATCTCCAAGCTGAAGTGTCCTCAGATGTGATATGTTTTTAGACCGCCTTCAGTCGTATTTAACCTTGGTCTCAAAAGCACTCTACCCAGCATTCATAAGTCATAATTGTGTTTTCTAGGTCACGAAAGTACAAGATCGGCTCAAAGTGGAGAAGAATTGTAATCGATGTTTGCTCCATTACTTTTGTACACAAAATACAGCATCAAGCATTTTTTAGTGATGGAGAGAAAATATTATGAATGATGGGAAATGGAGTTTATTATTAGATGTGCATTCATGAAAAAGTAATACTTTTGTCAGCGAACTGCATGTTATGAAAAATGAAATCATTGGAGAAGGTTGACAGGGGAGCTTTGGGCAGAAATGGTATTTAGTGTTTCAACACAACTAAAGTTTAATTGTAAATATTTTCCCTGATCTGTACTCAAAATTAACACAATTTTCAGATGCCATAATCAGGAAGGTGAAGAGAATATATGAACTGTTCATACTTAAAAATTTGTCCTTGAAATTACTCTTACAGCATTCCTCTTCATGATAAATATACCCACAACAGACTCGAGAAAAATTCATTGACAAATAACGATTAATGGAAAAGAAATTAAATAGATAATATAAATCTTTGAAAAATGTCTTTTTCTGATAATGGGGAATAAGAGCAGTTGATTCTAATCTATGTACTTCTGGAGAAAAAAAGAAGAAATAAATATCTCCCTTACTTTTTCTTCCACTCTCTTTCTCTTTCTTTCTGTTTCTCTCTTACACAAACTTGCATGTTGTTACTTCCTTTTCTGTGCAATAATGCTACTTTTGTAATTCCATTCCTGTATCAAAATTAAAATAAGAAGTAGTTTTGTATTCACAACTATTCATTCACCAGTTTGTATGAGGGGAACAGAAACTGTATGATACATACGAAACTAAAATATTAATAATTATTTTCATCCTTTACATCCTTACATCCTATCCCATTGATAGCCATAAAAGTTTCATTTGATATATTACATTCTTTGATGACTAATTAATGTCAGTTTTCCTGTTAAAGAAGCATATATTTTGTTAGAATTTTAAAGAAGCATATTTTGTGTTAGAAACTAGTTTCATGTTTTGAAAAATATAAAGTAACAAACGTTTTCATTCACTCGTGTATATTTCCTTTATATCGAAAGGGGATTTCCATCCTCAACAATTTCTCTTTTTTTTTTTTTTTTTTTTTTTGGGGGGGGGGGGGGGAATATTTATTTAGACTCCTTTACAGGTTTTACACAATTCAATTTTAATGCATCCTTGTGTTCTTAATAATGTATTGATTTAGGTCAGCCGTAGTGGGAAATTATTGCAATGTTTGTAGGTACAAGCATACTGTATCAGTTCATGCGGCCTTGTTCCATTGAATCTCTACCGTTTTGCAATTTATGCAGAGTTTGAGTCATTTGATATGGAAGGGGTGCTTTGTGTAATAGTGCAGAAAAGATGATGAGGCGCAATTAATTGCCCCATACTGTTTCATACCAGTGTCATTTCCAGGTCAATTTATATGATCTAATTAAGTGATTGATTCGTTTTGTCCTATTTTCCATGCATTTCTTATGCCAGCTTCGAAATTGAGACTTTGTTTTATACTTGATAAAACACATCCTGAAATAGGAATATTCCTGTTTTGGAGGAAAGAAAATTGCTTTGTTTTCCTATTTTCCATGCATTTCTAATGCCAGCTTCGAAATTGAGACATTATTTTATACTTGATAACTTATCCTGAATCTGGATTATCCTGTTTTGGAGAGAAGAAAATTGCAATTTAACCTGCTTGTTCCTAGTTCTGTGAACAAAAGGTTCTGTACTAGTATTGAATTCTTCCTATCTATGGAGAATTTGTTGGCTATTAGGGTTGGCAGGTATATTTTGCTGTTTGGTAAAACTCTTTGCTGCCTTGAGATAAACCTATTGCCTGGCTGATGATATCTTGGATTAAAGTTTTGATAGCATATTTTTCTGACATCTTTCCACTCTTTCTTGACCAATTACAAGCATGCCTTCAAAATCTATTTTGACAATAATATTAATGGAGATAAGATAAGAGATGAAATCATTTTCAGAATACAGATCTAGCACAATTGATAAAAACTTAAAATGCAGACTCTAGAAAGAAAAAAGGAGAGAGAAAGTAAGTTCTGCTCAACCCCCACCTTATAGGAACATGTCAATCATCTAGATTTCTAGATTTCCAGACAGTCTCCTGAGTAGATTAATCCAGGCTCCCCATCATCCAATCAAAATTCAATTTTCATAAAGCCACAGTTATTAGAATAACTTTAAATTGACCCAATTAGGATTGGTAGGATCAAGGTGTGTAGTGAGATGAGATGGGAGGAGAGATTGTGGTAAGGGGAAGGGGGAGGGGAGAGGAGAGGAGAGGAGAGATTGTGGTATTAAAGGGGGAGGGGGTGGAGGGAAGAGATAGAAGGAGAGGTTGTGGTGAGGGGGTAGATACATGTAGATGATATGGGTCAGAATAGGTGTGTGGAGAGATGAGGTGGAAGGAGAGATTGTGGTAAGGGGAAGGGGGAGGGGAGAGGAGAGATTGTGGTATTAAAGGGGGAGGGGGTGGAGGAAAGAGATGGAAGGATATATTGTGATGAGGGGGTAGGGGAGGGGGTAGATACATGTAGATGACATGGGTCAGAAAAGGTGTGTGGAGAGATGAGATGGAAGGAGAGATTGTGGTAAGGGGGTTGGTGGGGGAAGAGAGATGATGTGGGTCAGAGTGGGTCTGTGATGAGATGAGATGGGTAGAGATTGTGGTAAGGGGGAGGGGAGGGGGTAGAAGGATGATGTGGGTCAGAAGGTGGTTTCAGACCGCCTCGAAGTTCGCCAGTTCCAGGTATTCTCTGGTCGGGAAATTTACCCCGATCAGAAAATACCAGGTATTTTGGCGGTGTGAAAGCAAACTACGCGTAATATCCCCGAAAGAAAATACCCGATAAATAGTAGGTACTTGGCGAAATTACGAGAACTTTCGCGGGGATTTTTCCAAGGTCGTGGGTATTTTGGCGGTCTGAAAGCAAATTACGGGAACTTTTAGCCCAGCGTGTCGTTGGGTGCGGCGCCGTGCATGGGTTGCTGCTGGGCTAGTGATTTTGAATTTCGCGCCTTGCTGCTTATCAGACCATACTGCGCATGCTCGTAACTTCAGGAACTTATCCCGAAGGGTATGTTTCAGGGCGGTGTGAATGCAGGAATAATTAATGGGTATTTTTCAGCCTAAAAAAGTTCTCGTAATTTAACGGGGATTCTTGTGATCGAGGCGGTTTGAAACCACCTATTGAGAGGGGTACCAGGGGAGGAACGAGGAGGGGAGAATCTGGAGTGGAGAGGGAGCTACATGTAGACTGTTGGTCCCAAGATATAAATGAGAAGCTAGTTCTAATGAAGAAAATAGGTCTGTAAAATAAGCAGTAAAAGATGCGTAATTTTGAAATACAATGTAAACCCAAGTGAGTTATTTCATCAGAACGCAGTGCAAGCCCTATCTCATTTCTGTCTTCAAAAATATTATCATTGCATGCATTCCCTATCCTCAGCAATTCTAATTCATTCTTGATACTTAAAAAAAAATCAATTCTTTCATTTCTTTTATTTACTTTTAATAATGCCATTGACCTCTTAATTCCTGTAATCGTTTCACGCTGAGTTTGCACCAATTTTCCGCCCAGCACGTCTCATCCCCCTGGAGGATAGCCAAGCCTGGTTGAGCCAGCCAAGGCCCATCCAGAATCCTACAGGTTCTGATACCGGTCTTTGGACCGCATCATTAGATTGGTGCAGAGGGGGGTAAAGCCTTTGTACGTGTATGTATGTACATGTAGAGGGGGTGTTCTTTGTTCCAGATGGGATGCAATAATGTTTGCAACTTGTTTTGATAATTTTTGCTTCAACTTTGCATGATCATGTTTTGGGAATCCCTTTCCCTAATAATTCAATTGACTTAATCAGGGAGTTTTAAGGAATTAATCCTGCAGGGTACCCATTTTCCTCACCTGAGTTGAGTGCAGCACAATGTGGGTGAATTTCTTGCTGGAAACTATCTCATAGCTGGGATTCGATGATCGATCCCACTTTAATGTTTTCAACTTTGCAAGATCATGTTTTGTTAAATTTCATTTGTTTAAAAAAATTGAATAGATATTTGTTAATTTATACTCAACTATGCTAGTCCTATATGAACAGAGAGATGTATGTTTCTTGTCAGTGTGTCTGAAACTGAATGTGTCTCTGTTTTGTCTCACCTTTGTGGATGTTTGTAGCCATCGGGAGGACTTTAAGCTGTCACGTTTAGAAACGATGATTGAATAACATCGGGCTGCCCCCAGAGAATCATGTTTTTCTACTCAGAAACTCTTCGCATGAGTGCAGGCCTACATATAGCTTCATTCCAGGCTATGAGGGGGCAGGGGGGAGGTTGAATCTCATACTCATTATTAAACATGTGAATGGAAAATTTTAATTTGCTGATGATTTTTTCCTTTAAACTGCATATAGATAAAACATTATAGCATGGGCACTATGCAAGTGAGCACATGTTGTCAAACACGCAATTTTCTTTCCCTTTTTTCATTGTTTATGAAGCACAGGATTCATGTTTCTTCTGTGTAGATCTACATGTAATTAATAGTTTCATTTTTTTTCATGTGGAAAGGGGGTGGAGTCAAAAGAGAAATTGATTTTAAAAAGTAAAGATTGAAACCCTTTTCCACAAATAGAAACATTTGTATTAGAACACTGGTTCTGTGAACGCAGCCATTGGGGGATATCATGTTTGAATGTGTAACATTGAACAGGGATTATGGTATCATGTTAGAAATGAATTTAAAAAATGTTTCAGAAAGTGGTGAGGTACAGGTATTTTTCTTGAGGTGGTGGATTTCAAGGATTTCTAGAAATAATGAGTATTTTTAATTAATAAGATTTGTTTGTTAGCTCAAAATTACCAGATGTAAAATAAAGAAAGAATTTTTGTAGTTAAAAGCAGGGTGCTACATAAGCACTTGCCCGAATGCCCGGGGCAAGTAAAAGTTAGAGTCGGGCAAGTGTTTTGAAATAAAGACCAAAACTACTTGCCCGAATTGGGAAAGCAAAATTCTCACAGTGGAATGACCAAAATTAGGGTCGATATTATTTAATGTGATATTGACCCTAATTTTGGTCGTAGCGGGCAAGATAAAATCACTTTGGAAAAAGTCATGCAATAACAAGGTACATCAGTTCATGTCAAATGATAAGTTCTATGGTTTATAAAACTCTTCTTTTGAAGAGGTAAAACTTTTTTTTCAAGGATTTTTTGGGGCAAGTGAAATAGATTTTTGGGCAAGTATATTCCAACTATTTAAAAATTTACTTGCCCAACGAGAAAGTGCTTCTAAAAAATTATGTAGCACCCTGGTTAAAAGTAAATGAACATGGGCATTTTGGTGCCCCTCCCCCTCCATAATTCTCCTGACATTGGCATTTGAAAAAAGAAAATCATATAATTCACTTAGAATGTGCTCTCCAGTTTCACAATTTTCATTAAATTTTCTTAAATATCTGGCAAATACAACTTTTTCACAAGTCAAATTTATTACAATTATTTAATAATTAGAAATTTCCAGTTTATTAGGTCACAAAATTTGAAAAACATTTGATCATGTTAACCCCCCCCCCCTTGAAATTTATTGCCTCATAATTATAGTTGAGTCTATCACAAGAAGTTTGATTCAGGGATGTTTCAGGCACAAAGCCCAGACATTACTCTCAACTTTTAATTCGTTTCACTAGTCCATTCTCCCCACATTTCTCAAGCTTGAGAGTGTAGTCCTCCAACAGCCAATTTGTGGTACTTCTCATGTGCCAAATACCATGCTCCCCCCCCCCCCCCACACACAAAAAAAGAGAAGAAATCAATTTAAAATAAATAAATGAATTAATAAATAAAATAAATTAAGAAATAAATAGAATAAATAAATAAATAAATGAATAGATAAAATTAAAAGTTTCCAATTATATCTAAATAATAACCCTCTCATTGCATCTCTATTATGTTGAGCTTCTTTTAATCTGGTAACTTTTTCCAGTGGGGAACATCATTTACTCGTTGGGGGAAACTTGGGCTAATGAAAACAGCCCTACAATGACTTTGTGAATAATGCTGATGCCACACTTGTTCATGTTTGGTCTATCTATAAAATATCATCTGCAAACATTGGCACATATGTTGTGGACATTATTGGTTGTGTGAAGCCAACAGGGCATTTTAACTCAGAATAGAAAGAAAGGAAAATAACCAGACACGACAGCAGGGTGTTCACACTTTATCCAGAATAATGATAAAAAGAAGCACAAAAAAAGGTTGGTCAAGCACCTCTCAACATACACTGTAAGGGCTCATCTCAAGAAACATGGTCAATGAAAGCCTTCACTCTATAGAAATTTTACAAAGTTGGGTTCAGTTTTTTATTATATCTTTGTTAAATAAATTTTGACATAAAAAGCAAGTGACATGAAAGTTAATCTTATTGATTGAAAAAAATGTCTATAAAGTTATGCCGGATTGTAGCCAGAATTTGAATTAAAGTAAGCACTGGAATTTAAATATCTGGTGTATGATTTACTGTTAAATCTCATTCATGTTATTTTAGGCACCTTTTCTCATGATTATTTTCCTTGGTGTATTCATGTATAACTGTAGAATTTACTGTTTATTTTATTGTGTGAACGCTGCATTAGCGCCCTATATTCTCTCTCCCGCTCTCTAAACAGAGACATTATTATGTGCAAACATTATTGCAGACAGTCTACACAGTCCAATATGATTACATAATCAACAAGCTAATGGATTATGTGCTAAAGGCTGTTACACTATCTTTTTTCATTAATTCTGTAATCTACAATAGGTGGTTTCAGACCGCCTCGAAGTTCGCCAGTTCCAGGTATTCTCTGATCGGGAAATTTACCCCGATCAGAAAATACCAGGTATTTTGGCGGTGTGAAAGCAAACTACGCGTAATATCCCCGAAAGAAAATACCCGATAAATAGTAGGTACTTGGCGAAATTACGAGAACTTTCGCGGGGATTTTTCCAAGGTCGTGGGTATTTTGGCGGTCTGAAAGCAAATTACGGGAACTTTTAGCCCAGCGTGTCGTTGGGTGCGGCGCCGTGCATGGGTTGCTGCTGAGCTAGTGATTTTGAATTTCGCGCCTTGCTGCTTATCAGACCATACTGCGCATGCTCGTAACTTCAGGAACTTATCCCGAAGGGTATGTTTCAGGGCGGTGTGAATGCAGGAATAATTAATGGGTATTTTTCAGCCTAAAAAAGTTCTCGTAATTTAACGGGGATTCTTGTGATCGAGGCGGTTTGAAACCACCTAATATTGTGCATGCCCAATGTTTTAAGTGTCTTGGATGTACTGCAATCCCTGCTTTTAAATTTGAGTCACTGATTGAAATTAAAGTTGAATTAAGAAGACGATTCCAAATATTGAGATATTTACATTAATAGCAACCTTACAACCCCCCAAACACTAATAGGTGATTCGACCCCCCATTTTCTTTTTTCAAAATAGTGAATTTGAACGATTTATCCGTACCCATTTTCCCTGAGTTCGCTCCTGCAATGCCTACCGAGACGGGTGTTCTTTGAGTGTGACGTCACCGGGGGGTATTCGGTCCCGGTTTAGTAAACAAGGCAGTGCCGTTTTGTGTACTATGCACGTACTCCTTCATATGGAATAACTGCAGTTGAAGTTGTATCTGCGAGCCATAGAACTTGCAAAGAGGAAATGATTAAAATATTTGTGGCCGTACTATTATTCCAAATATGTGAATTCCCTCAGAATGATACCATAGACCCTAAAGGAATAATTTCAAGGTGAATAATATGAAATTTGATCGAGATCTTCTCACCAGTCGATAACGTAGCAGACGTGTTATTATGACATATTTATCCGCGTGTGACGCGGCTCTTGCAAAAAACACAGTTGGTTGCGGAATTGCTTTGTGCCGACCGGCCGCCCGCTCCGGCGCAGCTAGCTGTCGAGCTACCGTACCGTTCTTGTTGTCTTCAACCATAGAGATGTATACTAATTACTATATATCTTTCTGTCTTCAACTCACTTCCGAATTGCGTTTGTATGTGTGACGGTGACCCCTAGCGTAATTAAATATAGAAAACAACTCAGAAGGCCGAGAAAGAATACTATACGTTTGGTTCAAGATTGTTCTGTGGAATGAGCTATGAGTGGAAATGATCCAGAGGATATAAAAGTGGAGTCAAAGACAAAAGAAAAGAAGAAAAAAACGCCAGGGGATCGCTGCACGGCCATGAACTAAGTCGACATACCAGACCATAACAGTACACTCAATGCCTGGGTGTTGTGTGTACTAGTATTATGCGTTCAGCGCGCGCTGAGCTAGCCGCCGGAATTACTTTCCAGTTACTCACTTGATTGAACATCGTGATAAAATAAATGAGAAATAGTGAAAATATCATTCAATAACTCACTGTTTGCTATCTTACATCATGATTGAAGAGTTCATGGTGGTTATTCATACTGTTTTTTATACAGGGAAAGTAAAGATTTGTACATATCAGTCCTATTTGTTTGATTTGAGTTGCTTTGAAAAAAAATTGTAAAATATCTTTCTCTCTCTGCATAGCATTTCTGTATGACATTCAGGCACCTCTTATACTAAATTCCCCCCGGTGACGTCACACTCCGAGTGACTTTTCTGTACACTCGTCTCTCGGGCTCTGACAGGTGGCTAATTTCATAGACTTTCAAAGCAAAATATCGAGAAGGCAGAGGATTATTGTGACATGCTATGTGTTTGAACAACTTATATATACTATATATTGTATGTAGAACCTATATTTATGGAAACTCACCCCCTTCTTAATTCAACTTTAAAGTGAAGTCCACCCTGGCACAGAGATAGTTTTGTGAATTAAAACTGAAAAAATGAGAGAAAACCTTCGGAAAATGGAGTTGATTTTGATACAAGTTTGATACTGAAGTTTTTATTTGTGATGTAATGGCTTGCGAGTAGCTCCCCTATAAATTTTATTCTACAGTATTTGTGTTTGATGATAGCTAAATGTAGATATTTTTGTCTTCATACAAGTGTTTTAAATATTGATGTTCCACCATTTATTCTCAAATAAAAATCATCCTTTATTTTTTTTTCAGAAAATGGTATTACAGCATTTCATGTGGGGGAGCTGTTTCTCTGATTTTTTTATCTGTCATTGAAATAAACTAAAAATCAAGGCATAATCCCCTTTAAAATAATCATTTTAAGTTTAGTTCAGGGATAAGATTTTCAGTTTTAACAGCCTGGACAAAAAAGTTTTTAAAATACCACATTGCATAATAATTGGCATTCTTGTTGCATACATGTATGTGTGATACATGGCACAAATATGTTAAAAAGAAAGGAAATCAGTGAAAAATCTGGCATTTTGGTCATAATTACTTGTTCACCTGATATTGAAATAAGTGACATTGTATTTTTTCAAGCTCTTATGCCCTCCAAGAATGCACAAACGTTTTGGTGCCAGTTATATGATAAATAGTTTGGGAGGGCTTTACAAATCGTCATACTATTATGCATCTCCGCCGCGCTATGTCACTATTATGGTACACAAGGGTTTCGCTTGGTTGGGAATGCATTGTGACCGCCAAATTTTACAATCTTTTAATTGGAAGTTTGGGGACGAATAACATGGGAAAATTTTTAATACGGTGTATGATTTGTGGTTTCCCTTTATTGGTGTAAAAAGCTCAAAATAATTGATGGAGCAGTATTATTTATTATTAGAACCCTAACAATGCCATTTTCATTTCTTCATTTGTAATCTGTGGTAAAATAAACTTGTATACCCTGTTATAATAACAATGTATGAAAAGATATTTGGTTCCCTCAAAGTCTAAAAATGGAGCCGAGTAAAAATAGGCCTACACTGTATGCTCCAAATTTTTCAACTTCATGAAGAGAAAATGCAAGAATGAACATCTAGGACCAAATGACACTGAAATGACTGTCTGTATCCTAAAATTCCTATGAAAAAAAAATCCCTCTTGCCATTAACATTGCCACTTGGTCTACTCACACTTTGTCTACTTCCGATTGCTCTCATCCAACTTGGACTAATCCTAGTTCAGCTACAACCATTTGGTCTACTACCATTTGGTCTAATTACCACTTTATTAGCCCAGTACCACTTCTTTCTGATTTCTGGTCAGACTTTTTTTATCCTTGCAGTTTTTATTCGTCACAAAAACAATCAAAATATACAAAACATTCGTTGCACTTCAATTAAACAGAACATTGATACTAACTGTGTAAGTACATAAAAAATATCTTTATTGTTCTGTACTCAGAATAATTTAACTTGTACCCCAGTACAGGACGATCCATAAACCGAAAAGAAAAGGGGTACGGTATTACCTGTCGGTCCACGGTCGTCCTGGCGGCATCGCCAGGGTATAGCGCAACCCCCAAAATATGACCTTTTCATGTATTTACATGACCGAATGTATGACATAACGTATGACTTTACCCATTTCATCCGATCTCCACTCTAGTTGAACTGTTATGAATGAAATGTTTATATGACAAAGTATGAAAAAGTGAGCAGGCTATTGTGGAAATTGGACAATCTGGGTATAAGAGAAAATGATAGTTAGTCCAAGTATTGAATATTAGACCAAGAGATGGTTGGACCAAGTGGTAATTAGACCAAATTCATAGTAGACCAAGTGGTTTTAGCAATAATGGTGTTTTAGACAAACTTTGGTTACTATTTCCCTCCAATGATCTCGGTATTTAACTCCAACTAGGCATGAAATATGAACGTTTGTTAACTGGGGCTTATCTAATTCGATCTCTATCAGATTTTGAACCTTTTTGTCATAAAAAAGTGAATTGTAGCTAATCTTTTGTTACCAGGGATATTATGAAGATATGATCAAGTTTTGGTTCGTGTGGAATATTTGTAGTAGAATAGGTTTTGACAGGAAAAGATGTTATTTGTCAACTTTCCGTTTCTTTCCTTTGGTCTCATATCAATGGAAGAAAATTGATCGACTGATTCAGGTTTTATGAAGGAATAATTTCTCTTAAATGTATTCAAATAATCGCGGTTAAGATATACTCTGTAGTACATGTATGCTCTATGTAGAATTTAGCACTTTTTAGAATTCAAACATTTTATTCTTTGGTGAGAAAACTTCAAATAATCTCATTTCTTTTTTTAGCGAAATCAAACTTGTTTATCATAGTACCTGGGCTGAAGTTAAGTGCCATTCAACAACTGATTGTTTGCAATGATGATTAATGTTGACTTGTGCACAGCGCATCATTTTGAGAAGTATATATATATAGGCCTACATCTGTCTGATGGTAGGAGTTTGGTAAAATTTATGATAGGAGCAAATGACTCACATTAATAGATGGCACATTTGCACTGAAGAAAAAAGAGTGAATATTTCTCCTTTTCTAAGACATCTTGTCACTGTTTAAACATTATGATGTCTGCTGTTTCAGATCATCATCGTCCTCATCTTTGCACCCCCCCCCCTCGTTATCAACCCCTCCCTAACCTCCTCTCTTCTCTTCCTTCCCTCCCCTCATCTCCCCACTTCCATTGCCTCCCCTCTCTCCCCCTCCCTGGGATGAGTGCAGCACAATGTGGATAAATTTCTTGCTGAAGGAAACTACGCCATAGCTGGGATTTGAACCCACGACCCTCTGTTTCAAAGTCCGGAGACTAATACACTGGCCCACAACGCTCCGATCCTATGCGATTTTCATTTTTCAAAACATACTTAGAATAATGAGACCCTCTTACTATCTTTTTACCAAGTGTGAACGTCTCTGTGCTCCAGAAACAGGTATATAAAGATGAGGTACAAACAATTAATTTGGTAGCTAAAGCCAATCCTCTTCTATTACTCATGAATCGGTAATGCTGGTGGATTTCTAATTGCTGCAATAAATGAGAAATAGCACAGTGAACCCAGGATACAGGCCTTGTAACATAAAGCTTAGCGATTGATTGTAGGACTCAGTATTATGATTGATCATACACAGAAGTCAATGCAATCGATCGTTAAAATTTGCCCAAGATCAATCACTGAATTTTATGTTACAGGGTCTTGATGATGCTATTGCTGGCCTGGGTAGAAAAAATAAAGAAATCATGTGAATTTGGAATGATGTGAAAGAGAAAGAGGGGGATGTTGATAAAGAGGAAAGAGAGAGAGAGAGAGAGAGAGTAAGATACAGAAAGTGAAGAAGATGGATGACAAGAGAAGGGGCCCCTGGGGCCTGTCTTACAAAGAGTTGCGATTGATCCTATCAATCGCAACTATGGAAAGCCAGCAAAGTCAACATATAAAATGCATGTTTGTTCAAAAAAATTTCTAGATATGAATGTATATCCATACATTCATTGATTTCTTGACAATTTGATGTGTTCTCTTTTGTTCAAAGGACATTTTGCAAATTTCCTGTATACGATTGATTGGATCAATTGTAACTCTTTGTAAAATGGAGCCCAGGTTTGCTTAAATTTATTTTATACATTCACACCTATCTGACACTGATAAAGTTCTTGAAACCTTGGAAAGCCATGATAGAGAATTCTCTGTAAAAATGTTTGTAATTATGAAATGTGGACCTACCCACTATACAGATAGACTGACTTTCTGTACGATACAGAAATACAGAGATACGGAAATTCACCTTGGCCAAATACCTGGGTCCTATCTTACAAAGAGTTACGATTGATCCAATCAATCGTAACTCTATGAAAATCCATTAGTGTCATAATTTTAACTACAGAAATTTGCAAAATGTCCTTTGTAAACAAAGGAGATCACACCAAATTGTCAAGAAATTAATGAATTTATGGATATACATTCATATCTAGAAATTTTTTTGAACAAACATGCATTTTATATGTTGACTTTGCTGGCTTTCCATAGTTGCGATTGATCTGATCTTTGCAACTCTTTCTAAGACGGGACCCAGGTATTTAACAATTTGATAAAAAATACTAGATTTTTCCTATTGTGGAGGTGCAAAATTACCCTGCAATTAAGGAGTACTGTACACTTTACAGGGTCCCAATGTTTCAACCAGAATAATGCACTTTTACGCCGATATTGAGTCGAACGACACACTGCAGGATGATTCTGCTTATTATTCATTTCATATTTCGCACATATTGAGTTTCATGAGATTGAATCCGGTGAATTTTTATGCTCGGTCACCTACATTATTCTCTGACTCAAACATACTTTAATGATGACTGTGTCAAGATTTGAATTTTTGCTCAGAGTGTTAAGATCAATATTTGCTGTAGCGATGGCGTTGGTGATTGTACAACTGATAAAATGACTCCGATAAAAAATCAACCTCACAACTTTGAGTGAGAGAAAGAGAGAGATACATGTAGACCAAGATTGAGAGATCCGAAGGGGGGGGGCGGGGGGTAATAGAAAAGGGAGAAATAGTGATTTTGCCCCCAGTTTACTTCAAGTTGGCATCATGAAAGGGATGAGACTAAATTCGCTGGTAATGACAGCAGACGAAAAATCAGCTATATGCTGCCCTGCTATTGAAAAAAAAAAGATCCCCAACTTAAGGGATAGATAGAGACACACAATCTGAGAGATAGCAAGCACCCCCCCCCCCCCCCATTGAACACAAATGACACGACATTTGCTCTTGCGACAATTGCTCCGGGCTTGATTTCATCTAAGAAAGTAAGATGTAGGGTTAGGGTTGCAATAGGGTTTTATGTTAGGTTTAGGATGGGGTATAGTGTTAAACACAGGTTTGAAGTTGGTCATTCAATTAGTGTGTGGAGTTTAGAGCTGAGCAATTGTCGCCAGAGAAAATTTCACGAAGCCTGAACACACCCTCCGAAACAAAAAAAGGACAGAAAGACAGAAAATGGCAGAGACATTGTGGGAAATCAAATATTGACTTAACTTTGTTGAAGAGTAATCCCGTTTTATCATTATCTGTCCAGATTTGTTAGTGCTTGATTACCCTATATCAGGTTAACGTCAAATAAATGTGTATTTTGTGAACACACTCTATCAAAGTATCAATATTTACCGTGAATCTTAAATTCATTCATTCACACTATTCCAGGGTAATATCTGTTCAATGTTTATTTTACAAAGTTGATTATTTTTTTGCGATCACTGTCCAAATCTGTTATTTTTAAAGATAATTGTTTGATAGCAAAATTGTGAATTTTGTATGATTTTGAGAGGTAGTTAACAAATATGTTGATGCTGCAAAAGTGAACTAAATTTCAGTAGTAGCGCTTATCACATTATGATTATAATGTCTCTTTACACTTCCAAAGGACTTGGATATTATTACCGAGGCTTTAGCTTGGCGGCCGTAATTACTTATAGCGCACACGCATTTCAAGGAATAAATTCCTGCCAGGTTCCCATTTACCCTCAACTGAGTTGAGTGCAGCACAATGTGGATCAATGTCTGAAGGACATAACACCATGGCTGGGATTTGAACCCATGGCCCACTGTTTCAGAGTCTAGTGACTAATCCACAGGGCCACAACGCTCCACGCTTATTAGTGGAATTATAATTGACTTTGGCTGATACGAATGAAGAAAGGGTGGGGCAATAATTACTTGTTTATGTTAGATTCTTTATTAATTTCTGGTTAGGTGTATTCAATTATACTTATTATGATAATTAATAATTGTCATTTTACGTTTAAAAATATGAACTAATTTGCAAATGCCCTGACAAAGTTACTAATCTGAAACCCATTTCATGTGATGGTGGACCTTTTAACCGGAAGTCAAATAATCCCATCTACAAATATACATGTAGTAACCCATCTTATCATGTAATGACTGTAAGATTGAGTGTAGTTTGAAACTCGTTTACACAATGCACCTGAGATTGACGAATGTCTCATCTTTTTATAAAGCAAAGCAAAGCAAACAAATCATTTGCACAGCTCTTTTAATTGAAATACATCTATCACCATATTAATCAGTAAATTGAACATATATATATGTTCACCTGACTTGAAAATAAAAATTCATAATTTCAAGTCAGTAATCTGAACAATTTGCATTGACCCGATTCCATCACCATTGAAAATGGAAATGATATCTTTATGAAAATAGGTCAGATGAAAATATGTATATTTTATAGGACTGAACAATAAATTAATTTATGGATCTACTAAAATCGGTGAATATCATAATATGTAGGGTCCATGTTAAAATATCCAACCACTTTTTAGGTCGCGTTGACATTTATCTCCATAGTCCATTTCATTTTGTATTTCATAATGATTATATTACATGTAGCTGTCCGATCTATTAGCATAGCAAGATTTACTTGTAACAAAAAATGAATCCATATATGTTCATGGGAGTAGAAAACGAATGGAGGTTCTCTATTAGCATAGTGAGATCTACCTGTAACAAAAAATAAACATATATATGTTCATGGGAGCAGAAAATGAGTCGAGATTGTGTTTCATAGAAACTGGTCTCCTTTCCCCTTCGTCTTCCACCTCTCATTCATCAAAATTCTTTTCTCCATCTCAGCTGGACATCGTATATCTGTACTAAACAAGTAGCACTCCATTCATGATAAAAATATGGATGTCTATTCAGCATATTTCTTTAGCCAAGCTTATTAATATCGCCAGTATATTTCGGGGTTGAGCGTCTTCCACTGTAGTGCGTCCGATTCCACTTTACAAACAATTCCCCGCTGGTATCACGGTATTGAGATAACAATGGGGGGAAGGCACCACTTTAAGATGACACTGTCGCAGATCTAGTAACACGTCTATTATGGATTTATTATAATTGTACGTCATTGATGTCAGGGCTATGTCCTTATTACAAAGAGTTGCAAGATCTATGAATCAAACGCAACCTGTGATTGAGATCTATTCTACATGGCAAAGTTGGGAGAGAGGAATTCATACCCCTTTCATAAACCTATCCTCCAATTAGCCGCCTAATAGTAATGCGGATAATTCAATAAAAATTGCGTTCACAAACTCCGAAAATTATCCGCATTATTTTTACGAGCTCCCGTCCTGAAAAAGGCGGATAATTGTCATGACAACTGGACACGCCCCCTCCGATGCGGTTGTGTTGGAAAAGGGTGACCTTGTGACCGCACCATGGCAATTATCCGCATTATTTGGAAATACGTTCATAAACTCAAAATCTTGTCCTGATGCTGCTATTATGCGGATAATTGCAGCATCAAAATAATGCGGATAACTCTGGTCCTCCTCCGATTTTACGACCAAATTATGCTGCTATTAGCCGCATAATTGGGTTTATGAAAGGGGTATGTCCTGTCAAAGAGTTGCGATAGCTAAAACAGTCAAACTAAAATTGATATTGATTTTAATATTAGGACCAATCTCAGCATGAGATTATGTATAAAACTCTAATTTGGGTGTGCGTGTGTGTATCTCTCTCTCTCTCTCTCTCTCTCCTCCCCCCTCTCTTCATACCTACCTACTGTAACTCCCTCCCTCCCTTAAATGAAAACATCAAGAAGAGAATGGTATTCGAATCATACCCACTAACTCTAGCTCAGTGCAAACTCTTGCAAGAGGAATAAACTCTAAAATAGTATACAAAGTACTTCAATCAGATCATGCACAATTTGTAATTCATCCATTGTACAGATATTTCTCATTTTCGGTGCTTTCGAAAATCCTATGATGAGTGAGATACGTACATGAAATAGCACACTCCCGAGCACTTTGCCTGATCCGTAGACCCATTCATACTGCTGGTGCTGCCCCGAGGGCCGGGATTGATGCCAAATGGATTACATTTTGTCAAGAATCATGGATTATCAGGAAGATTTTTTTTTAAAGTCTAGTGATTATTCATTAAGAAATGGAGTCGAGATGACTTTGTTTAGAATGAAGCGCGAGTCTGCATCTTTATTGAGAAGGATAAATTGTTGGGATGTATTAGAGAAGATAGGCTCCTATGTAATTTGCTTGAAACATCACAATCTCAATTTCTCCTGAAAGTCTATCAAATAGAACTTTACCTCATCTCCTGGCATAGCACTTGGGATGTTGAGGGGTTGAGAGTGCGGAGGGGGAGGGGTTGAGGGTACCGGGGGGGGGGGAGCTAGGGGCTGGCAACACCCATATTTGTTCACAATATGGTATTGTTTTTCATAAAATGTCCTACATAAGTACAGCAATAAAGCATTTAGGCCTCAACTTAAATTCTTCATAAAACTATTGCACAGCCTAAGTACAGGAAAATATAGTTAGTTCATTTAGGCCTGCTTATTCTTTCTTTCACAAGAATTTTGTATTATTTCAAACATAGGTTAGATGATAAGCAATTGTGTATACATAACTAGCCTAGATTACATTATTTTTGAGTAGCTTCCAGTAAAAGACATAAAGTAGATGTAGTGAAAGAAAGATAAGACCTTAAAGAAGCTGGGCTTGTTAAAACAAGGTCGCCCAAAAATATTTTGAGGGTTGGGGGAATGGCAAGAAAGTTTGTTTAGAAAAAGTTGTAATAATTTTTGAGAAATTGCAGGTTTACCTCATCAACATGCCAACCTACTGAGTAGTGACAGCTGACATGTTTACAGTCCCACAAACCCCAAAGAGTGTTGGGTAAAAGAAGTTCAAATCTCATGCCGCTAATGGGGTCAAAACCTAGGTCAAAGTCCCCCAATTTATGTCTCGCTTGTTGCAGGGTGATGGGATATTTAAATTAAAACATTCCTCTTTGATGCCAGGGTAGATGAGCTTGACAGCCTGTTCACACACTTTTACCCTTTTTACACAGGCTAAAATTTCCTTAACCCCGTACTATAGGTGGGGCTAAATGGCAATTTAGCCCCACCTATAGTACGGGGTTAAGCTTAGCCCACTTTCTTTTTACACAGCATTTTTGCAAAGTGGGCTAACCCCACCTTTAGTACGGGATTATTTGGCCCTGCAAAAAAGCAGGGTTATCCCAGCAATTGCGGTGCTAAGAGCGATAGTACGGGGTTAAGATCGCTAGTGTAAAACGAAAGTGGGCTAAGCTTAACCCCGTACTATATAGTACGGGGTTAAGGAAATTTTAGCGTGTGTAAAAAGGTACGAGTGAAGTACTTGTACTACGAATGATCGACAAAAACCACTAGTCCGGGGTTAGCGAGTTTCGTGTGTGAAAAGCAAGCATTCCTTATCCGGGGTTAGCGATAACAATTTGGCATGTGTGAAAAGGAAAAAAAAATAGTACGGGGTTAAGGATAGTACGGGGTTAGCGATAGTCCAGGGTTAAGAAAATCCTGTGTAAAAAGGGTATTTAGGAATACACTGTATAATAAACTATTAAATTGCAAGGAGCTTCAAACAAAAGCTCCTTGAAAATTGTAAGCACATTGTTGAAATACATCACTCTAACAAGAACTTTTTAATATTTAAGCTTTTTAAACAACTTGTTTTAAACTTTAAACATTAGTTGTTTGAAGTGATGAGCCAAAATTTTAAACAGTTTTTTACAGTGCATATTCACTCAGTCTCTGAGCAGTTGGTCTATGTCTAATTACAGTATAATACCACATGGGCTAAACCTATTTGGTCTATTTTTAGTCTGGTCTACTTGCCATCTGATCCATTACACTTGCCCTTTCTTACACAACCATGATATAAAAAAATTGAAAATTGATTCTACAGTTTAATAAACCAATTTGGTCTACTTTTTGGTTGAGGTCCAACTGCAGCCTGGGCTACATTACACTTGTCACGCTCGTCCTTACACCCACTTGGTCTAATTTACAGTCGGTCTAATGCCCAGTTGGTCTAATTTCCACCTCTTTCTTCTACCAATTATTCTTTACTTCGTTAAAAAAGTTGAGACAAAATGGTAAATTGGCTAAATGGCAAGTAGACCAAATGGTTAGTAGATGAAATAGAATTACAAGGTGAAGGAAAGAAGTATGATATTTAAACTTCAAAAAAAAAAAGAAAGAAAAAAGTATGATATTATTATATGACCAAGCTGGACGTGTGAACGCTACACTGACAAAATTTTCTTTCATGAATCAAGCCTTGAATATTACTGTGGTTGCTTCATGACATTTTGATGACATCTTGGGTTGCAGTTTCCATTAGATTGTGACATTCCTGCCTCCAGTGGTATCAAATTTTTGATACTTTTTTTCTCTCTAAAAAGGAATAAGAAATGAAATATCTCTAGAGCATTAGTAGACTGAGATTTTGATGAGTGAATGTATATGGTTGTAGGAATATTGTATTTGTTATGTCCGTCTCTTTGATATTGATGATGATTATTTGCGATAAAGTACCAAAGGGGGCAGGGGCGCCCCCCTCCCAAAAAAAAAAAGAAACCCACAAAAACTAAGTACTAGCATTCACACAGTAAGTCTTAATTTATAGCTTTATGGAACACCAGACAGGTTAATTTTAATCTTGTGTGCCTATGCAAGAAAGTGAGGATTGAACATGGCTATGGAAGACTTTTCCTCAACACTTTTTCTTCCTATATTTCATTAATTTCTGCTTGTTTTCTTACTTTGTTTGCAAACGGATCGGATTTTCATATCATGGTTGTAGCACTGGTCCTTCAAAATATGAAATGACATTTGAGGAATGTCCCTAACCAATTCAAATACATTCGTCAAAAGATTTTCTCATTTCTTAAGTAAAATCAGGAGCCTAGCTGTGGTTTTTGGTGTCGGGCTTACTTTACAATGCTTTCAAATATATGGAATAATCATATATTCCGACACGGCTGAATTCCTGAATTTTACGTCAAAGAATTTGTTAATGGAATGGATAAGATTCCATGCTTGGAAAATGCTACAGGTTGGATGTGGATTTTGTTACCAAACCACTCGCTTAATTGATTTTGTTAAATTCAAATCTATGTTCTAATTATTTTCTTGAAGAAAAACTTATCCGAATTACTCTCCTCATCACCCCCACAAAACCAGCACAATTAATTCCTCACAAAGTCTTCCAGGCAATCAAAGAATAATCACACCGTTGTCGGTATGTGGGACTATTGTGACATCTTTGATAGGAAGCCTATGAAGTGGAATTAAAGCTGCCAAATCCCACATGTTTTAGGTGGTAAATAGCGAATCGCATATCACACCAACTTGTAATATGTGAGATCATTGACTCTTGGAAGCTGTTAAAATGCTGCCAGAATATACCCTCATTTGATATCGCATGCTTATGACTATTTTGTGTGGATTCATGTATTTCGGAATCGAATTCTCTTCCATTTATCTGGGATGTGACCTGATTTTTTTGTCACCAGATTTGACGTCATTTTGTAATTGCTTTGGGATTTGAATGTGGAATTTGATGAAATGAGTTGGTTATTTTGATCAAATTATATACCCATTAGATAAGAAGGCCACCGTGAATTAGCATACACGACAAACATGGATAAAAGTGGTATATATTTTCAAGGACAAGCTTTAGCAAACAGGTTTGGTCACAACAAATTTCAGAAGGCAATATTTAGTCAAATTTTGTTTTCCAAAACAGAAGGGAATTGTTTTGTGACCCAAAGATTGTTTACCCATACAGGCAGCTATAAATTTTATGCATCAATAAATACTAATGGTTAGAGGTTGTATATTTCAGATTGGGAATTTTCAAAACAATATATATTTTTTTCAATAGTTACACTGCAGCAATAATTCTACATCTGAAATTTTGGCTTGACCTTGCATTTCCAAATTCGTCAATATATGAATTTACAAATACAAGTTACATTTTTTTTTTTTGGGGGGGGGGGCGGTGCCTGAAGTGAAGGGTTTATTAATGCCCGAACATACCATTATAAAAGGGAAGAAAATATCTTTTTCAGAAATTGTATACAGGGGGACAGGATGACATTCGCAAAATACATAAACCAAAACAAGGTCATTTGAATAATGAATTTCTGTAAACCTTTCAAACGAAATGACAGAAAACAACCAAATACCTACATCGAACATCAAACTTCTCCATCTTTTTCTCTCAAACATCTCTCCAAGAGTGATGTCAATGATCCCAGTCTCATTGTGTTGGAAATCCTTGGCTTTTGATCGGTACCAGTCTATTGCGGATAATTGCTATTGATACTCTACAGGCTTCTTTCTTAAGAAGTGTTCACCGTATCAATTCTACTCATCCTGCTAAATAATTAGCATGTGAGTTTCGAATTTTCCATGTGATTGTAAGAGATGGACAGGTTCACACGAAAATCTGTATAATCTGTACTTTTACCTCCTTTTGGTAAGAGGAATCTAAAAAATTTAAAGTTTACCTCCACCTTGTCTAAGTACCAGTAGGTCTAACCATGGACCCTGGGTCCATGGTCTAACTTTCTCATGTGGGTCTTGGGGGCAAGTCTGTTGCAATGTTCTTATATTTCTACATGGTTTCATGTTTCTAATGTTTGCAAAATGTTTAATATACATGGACCTTCTAAAAAATCAGCTTTGCTGACTAGATCTTTTTGTGAAATAAGTAACTGAAAATGATAGTTTGTGATGAACCTATATAGGAGCACCCTTTCTGCAAGGATTTCTATTCAGTCGTACTATTTACTAGTAATGTGATATGGTTTATGAAAATTAAAGGTGGACGGAAGAGATTCAGCGGGAACTGGATACCGTGTAAAAAGAAATAAGCTGGGATAGAGGGCTAATAGGCCTTTCCCATTCATGATTACACTTAGTATGATATCTTGTAGTTAAAGCACCCAAATTGAAGTTATTAGGATCTTAGAACGTGATGATACATGCTTCTACGGGTCATTTGGTGATTAAAGTTTTGTTTTGTATGTTTTGTGCATTTCAAAGGGGGAAAAGGGGATGAGTGCTATTGGTTATTGCATTTTATGGGGAATGGACTCCCGGAATTAATAAAGCCTTTAGGGACTAGATAATGCAGTAGTCAACATTATCAATAGAAGAATCAGACGTGAATTGAATTTTGGAGTGGTTCTGTCTGGTGGCATAAATTCTAGATTGGTTTTGGTCTATCTTATTTACTCGTCAGAAAAAGAATTTGGATCAAATCCTCCAAAGGGAATGTTGATGACCTCCTTTTTTACTTTGCTTCTTTAAAAAAGAAATTATTTGGGGGAATAATTTTCTATTTTATTCATTCCCCAAATGTAGAAAAAAAATGTGTGTAGAGAGGGGAGAAGTGGGTCAGAGGAAAGAGAGAGGAGAGAGAGGGGGAGACAAAAAACAAGGGAAAGATAGAGAAATGGAGAGAGGGAGAGAGATAGAGAGAGATAAAGAGAGAAAGATATGAATAAAGAGAAGGCTTCATTTGGAAACTGATCAGAAGTGATCATAGGTCAATGAACTGCACAGGGGTTAAACCCTTTAAGTGGGCTGTGCTCATTAACTTCGCATGGGATTAAAATGGGGGTTTCTACCACACCTCTGGGCTATCCTGAACCCTGGAAGAAGGGTACACCATGGAGGGGCATTATCTTCCACTTTGTTCTAGAAGTTTAGAAAGTAGGAGTTTTTGGCCTACTATTCTAAAGATTTGTGGTGGGTTTAGTATATATTGTTCATAATTCATCTCAAAATGACAGATACAAACTTTTTATTAATTAGTATTTGTAAATGTTGATTTGGTGTTCTTAATAATTTTTTTTTTTCAAGGTGAACTGAAATCACTTGAGAGCGTTTTCCTTTAATATATAGGTCTATACTTGCCTGCTTCCCTCCCAACGTTTGTAAATGGAAAGATATGTATGTGAACACAATTCAGAAGGGTTTTTCATGAACAGAAGTACACTGCAAAAAGACTAGAATTGTAAGGATGATTACTGTCGCTCTAACAACTACTGTTTAAAAGTTTAAACAAGTTGTTTAAAAAAAAGATTTAACAATTTCAAAAAGTTTAAGAAATGGTTTAAAAGTTTTAACAGCTTGTTCTTAGAGAGACAGGTTTATTATGCAATTAAACTTAAAAAGTGTTTTACAGTTTATTCTTTAGGATTATATCCTTATTATAACTTCAAATTATTGAAAGGGCAACCTGTTTCACAAAACCAGAGTGTAAATCAAGCTAAAGTCAACCTGTTCTAAAAGTTCCTGGCAGTCTATTGTTCAGTTGAAAGTGATTTTTCTGTCTCTGACAGGTGTATTAATATCTTTTTACAAGAGGCACTTTGGAGACAGATTTATGAAAATATTTTTTTGCGAATATTAGTACTTTCCCTTCCCTTTCTTCATTCATGGAGTTGTTTTCAAATCTGAGGTCCTGCGTATTTTGTATTTATCCAATTTCTGGAAGAATGCATTTTCTTGATTTTGTGTTGTATAGTTGACTCACCTACCTTTGATTTCTTGATTTTCTTAATCAGAGAAAAAACATCTCTTCTGATTAATCCGTGCTCGATATTGAAATTACTTGGTGGATTGGATAGTTTATCTGAAATACCGGTGTTGAAAATCATTGAAATTTCCTGACAGAGTGTAAGGGGTTTGTAAAATAATTTTTTTCATGGCAATGAATGACAATCCAAGATGGATTAGTTCCAACCAGTAAAAACAAATACAAGTAGGATCTATGGTTGGTCCTACAAAAAAATCCATTGGAAAAAGGGGGCCTATGTTGATGGTGGGTTTTTTTTTTAAGAAATGGGGCAGAATTTCTGAGTGTGATACAGTTTTCACCTAATTTTTGTTTTCTTTCTATTTACTTGTTATTATGTTTTGTAGGACAGTAGATCTGAACCCCTATGTACTTTGGTCAGAGACTTTTGAACTCTGGGGAGTGTTTCACGAGTCCATTACTTTCATTGACTAATTTGCTCTCGGCCAATCAGATGCTTGAATTCTCAGTAGCTGATAACAATAATCAGTGACTATCTGTTTCATGAAATGCTCCCCCCTGTGTAAGTCTAGAAGCTGTGTGAGGCATCCTGATTGCATGCCTCATTGACTTGGATCGAATTCTCTTGAATTATTCGATATGGATCCTGAGATGGTTGGAAGTGACGTTCAACACCTCATTCAAGAGTTTGAATGGGAGAAATGCCACTTGGTCCAATGCCATTTGGAATAATTCTTCCCCCCCCCCCTTCATATTCTCTCTCTGGAGATGATAAAATAAAGATCAAGGGGGGTGATCTACTTCCACTGTTCTGCCCCTCCCCCCAAAAAAATGATAATAATAATAAAAATAATAATGATAATGATAATAATAATCATAATAATAATAACAAATGATAATGAATATAAATATAACTGAATAAATAAAATGAAAATAAAAAATAATAAATAAATATCATAAAAAAATAAATAAAATGCATGATCAGAAAAACTCCCAAGCTAAAATTTTTCTCTGATTTATAGGCAAGAGTTACAAGAGGATGTTTTACATGTGGTTCATCTCCTAATTTTGTACAAGGAAAATTACAATTTTAATACAATCTCAGGTAAATTTATGATAATCATACAGTTTTGTGGAAAGTAATGAGAGGATTTTGCATTTTGAGGAAATGATTAAAACTACATGGAATATCTTAGCTTGGCATATTCATTTTAATCTACTGAATTTGTTTTTGAAATGCTTTTCGGTTGCACTTGTGCTCTGCAGCACCTCTTTATTTCTTGTTTTTTTCAAAGGATTTCTGTGAGATTTAAAACTTCTGTTCACTTTAATCTAGTCTACAGGCACAGACCCCGAACGACATTTTAATCAACAAGTTTGTCTGGAGACAAGACTATAATACACAACCACAACAACTTAACTACTACAAGTCCCAATCAAGGACTTTAGGCTTCATAATCAGACCACTTTCCTTGAGGGAAGTTTTTGCAAGGCACATCACCTTCACCCTACTTATTCAGAAATCGTATGGGATATCTTTTTTTCTGGGACTGCAAGTGGAAACACAATCTACCATTTGTAGTAACAATTGTACTCGATCTTTAATTCAGATATTCATGACTTTTGTGGACTCTACCTTTTACCCTATTGTTGGTGTCCTTTTGTTTAACTTCCTGATAGCATCAAGGTATCGACCTATTTCTCTTCCATCTGATGCTGGGAACTGCTCCCTATTGCCCAGTGCTTCTTTTCAGTGCTCTGTGGTATATCGTGGGCAAAAAAAAATACTTTTTCTAGTAGTCCTATAGCTTTTGCTTCATCTTCATTTTGTCATGGCCCTTATATTTATTGAAAATTTATTTGCATTCAATTTCTGGAGTTGGCCCCATATCTCTGCAATTGGCCCCATTAGGCCTGAAATAAATATTTGTTTACCAGTAATGAGGGAAAAAGATTGGGATTTGTTTTTAAAAAATAATATGAGATATATTATGAATGATTACGAAAGAGCACAAAAGGTGGTTTCAGACCGCCTCGAAGTTCGTCAGTTCCAGGTATTCTCTGATCGGGAAATTTACCCCGATCAGAAAATACCAGGTATTTTGGTAATGTGAAAGCAAACTACGTGTAATTTCCCCGAAAGAAAATACCCGCTAAAAAGTAGGTACTAGGCGAAATTACGAGAACTTTCGCGGGGATTTTTCCAAGGTCGCAGGTATTTTGGCGATGTGAAAGCAAATTACGGGAACTTTTAGCCCAGCGTGTCGTTAGGTGTGGTGCCGTGGGTGGCTGCTGGGCTAGTAGTTTTGAATCTCGCGCCTTGCCTGCTTATTAGACCATACTGCGCATGCTCCTAACTTTAGGAATTTATCCCGAAGTGTATGTTACGGGGCGGTCTGAATGCAGGAATAATTAATGGGTATTTTTTAGCCTAAAAATGTTCTCGTAATTTAACGGGGATTCTTGTGATCGAGGCGGTTTGAAACCACCTAATGACTGATATTTTTTTATGGAGATTGATCAATGGTTGTTTAGGGATAGGTTTCCTCAGATTACGTGTGGCAATGCTCTTTGGACATTTTTCAGTTTTTATCAACTTTATTGGTAAAAACAATATAGAAAAATATATGAAAATTATGGTTGGCAGACACATTTTTTTTTGGGGGGTAGTCAAATTTGAATGGAAAAAAAAAATTTGCAGGTTTTACTTAGGTTTGCCAGGTTGCAGCAAACAAACTTTTTTTTTGTATTACTTCAAGGCCTATTCTATTTCACATGTGAATAGAGCTTTGAGGTGTGGGAAAGTCAGACCAAGATAATGGGGGGCACCATCAACCAGAGGGGGCGGGAATCAATCCAACAATCATCATTCATATTGATTTTATTTCATAAAAGCGTGTGGGTCAAACCTGCCCTTAGCCCTCAAAGAGAAAAGTCAAACCACAGATGACATAGGTATGAATTACAGATGCTTAATTGATTAGACCCAGTATGGGATCTGGCTATAGTCCCAAAGGGTTGAAGGCCAGGTCTAGAATTAGGACCATAATTAGACCTGGTTCACCAGCAGGGGGAGGGTTTCCTATTGTGTTGCCATGGAAACTGACCATGGACTTTGGAGGTTGTCATCGGTCCTGGGTTTTGTGGTTTCTTGCCATGATTTGTTTACATTTATTTTGAGAGTGAGTGAACTTGAATGTAGATAAGTAAATGCAGATTTGTTTCTGGTTGGAATAAACAACTGTCAGAAACAAGCACATTTACCCACATTTTACAAGAATAATGAGATTGATGAGCCTTTTGCTCAAGACCAGATGATGATGGTGATGCATTGTTATTTGTTTAGAGGGCTTGTACTTGTCTGTTTCTATGAGTGATAAATATGATTTACAACTTGGCAAAGGCTGTTGGAGTAGATTTCCCTGATCAGAGAATACCAGATATTCTCATTTTTCAAATCATTCTGAAAGCGTACGAAGAGGATAGAGAGAATGGGGGGGGGGGTAGATAAGGAAGGGTTAGAGACAGGGGGTAAGTCAAGTTGTCTGAGTAGGGATTAGGATTAAAAAGGGATAAGTCAAGGGGAGTGGAAGCACCCTCAGGGGAGATTAGTAGAGCACCCATTCCCCTCTTTGGCACCATGAAGCCTTTCCTACATAGTCACTTCATTAACCCAGTAATTCCTACAGTACAGGGAGTGTTTCATGGAGCATCTTGTCAGTGACTAATGTGCTCACATCCAATCAGATGCAAGGATTTCAGTAGCTTATAACAAATATCAGTGGAAAATCACAGACAATTTGTTTTATGAAACTCTCCCATGATGGTGTCAAAGGATAGGAGTGTAACTATGACTTGCGAGTGTGCAGGAATTAAAGGAAGATGGACAGTGGATTGGCTTTTTTTTCAGGGTGTTACAATTAAAAGTATTTCAGACAATTATTTATACATTTGTGACTGATTTTCAGTAATTGTTGTCTTGTTCACTTAAAAGTGCATGTTTCTTTTGCATAAGAAATTGACCTTTCGAAGGGAGGGTGTGGTTGATGTGAAAAGGAAACAACAAATTGCTCTACAGATAATTCTGTGAGAGATACCTCCCATATATTTCGCAAGAATAAATTGCCGATTGGAATTTTAATAGGCCTAGATACATTTATAGAAAGTTTTAAGGAATAGAAGAGATTAATTCAGGGGCCGCGGAAGCGGGTGGGCTGGGGGGGCTTCAGCCCCCCCACTTTTTTCCAAAACCATGTACAAAAACGCAAAAATGACCATACGATTGTGATTTTTTGCATGGTCAGCCCCCCCACTTTTGGCTCAGCCCCCCCCCCCACTTTGAAAATCGTTCCGCGGCCCCTGTAATTAATTAGCAAACTAGCGAGAACAATGTTCATGTATAGACAGACAGACAGACAGACAGACAGACAGACAGACAGACAGACAGACAGACAGACAGACAGACAGACAGACAGATAGATAGATAGATAGATAGATAGATAGATAAGCTAAAAATAAATAAATGAATAAAATATATGAAGGAATTGATGAATAGATGGATATATAAAAAAGTATTAAAAAAAAAAAAACATATAAAAAGACATGATACAAGTGAATTAATTCCCAAAATTGAAATATTTTAGAGGCAAAAAGAGACTACCCATTTCATTACAAACAATAGGAATGCTAATTGAAGGTCATATCTAATGTTGCAAAATATCCACAGACCGAAACAACAGTTTGTTCTGAAAAATCAACATAATTAGAATCCTTGGTCGCTACTTTTCCTTCCACGAAAAAGACCACAGGCGATAACTGCAGAAGTCAGACTTAAGATTTAAGAAGATCACAAAAGCAAGAAAAAAAAGAAGAGAGATTTATTAATATCCCGAGGGGGCAGGAATCTGAAGTAAACAGGGGGAGATTCAGAGGTTTCAATTTTTGCTTGATCTTTTTTAAACTCTTTTTTTTTAATCCAGGGACTTGCATTCACAAATCTGATGGATATAAACAGGATTGATAATAGTTGCGGAATAAACAATGAGCTTGGAGAAAAACATATCAATCAGTATATGAATAGCGGTCCATTAAATGTTTTGTGTCGGCTTTGCAGTTTTATTTTGAAAAGATCTGTCAAGCAGAATTTGGAGTGGATGAAGGTTTTATTAGTTGACAGTTCAAATGTTGCGACAAAGTTCGAACATCCCTTTTTATTTATGTTTACTTATGCAAGAGATAGCTAGCGCTTCAATTTAATCACGTTTGCTGACTAGTCATCATTACTTATGGTTATTGAGTATTCATATTTGGATTGAAAATATGTATTTTATATTGGTGTATAATTGTGTATTATTACTAAATTCATTGTGTACTTTTATTGGCGTGCAAGTTAATCGTAATGAACTAGCAAATCAAATGAGTATATCCATTTATCTTGTAAATAAGAAAATAACGGTAAGTATTTTCATAATAATCTTTAAAGATAACTGTAAACATAAGTTACTTCAATTTTTTTTCTATAGAGATGTTTAGTTGAGTACAGCCAAAACAGAATAGATATAGTTTTATTTCTCTTTTCAGTACAACTACAAAATCATTTTTACTAGATTTCATAATCCCTCAACATACATGTATAAATCAAAGTTACTAATATTTTGACCTACCCTCAACCTCCTTCGATGTGTGTCATGTAAAAAACTTCAAACTTTATTTAACAACATTTTTGGAGGGTTGCTTAAATCAGTTGTGATTTGAATGACCTCTTATGTGGTTTTGCATCAATAAACGTTGCTCTTTTCTCGTTGATTCAAATTATCAATCTGTCTTGAATAAGTGTGGATCTATTAACTTTATACCCTGAATTAAAATAGTGTAAGAGAGAGACAGGGAGAGAGAGAGTGAGAGAGGGGGAGAGAGAGTGAGAAGAGATGAGAAATAAAAGAATGAATGTGTGCCTTGCTCGCTCCAAATGTCTCTATTGCTTGAATACCTAATCTGAGAAAACAGTATTTTAAGCTTTAAAATCTTCTGAAGTGTTTCCGGATTAATGTTTTGTAATCCTTTTATATAATTGTAACAAACTGTTTATGGCAGCTGCATGCACATTTTCTGTTTATTCATAGAATGCAATTTGTTGCATTATACTCTCAATCTATTCACACTGTTGGTGCTCAAAGGGGACAATTTTACTACCCAAGTGATTTTCAGACATCTTGGCCCGTATCCTGAAGTCGGGCTTAACTTAGACCACGGACTAACTCTGTGCTAAAATTATGGGAAGCCAAAATGTTTCAAAATCTTGTTTACAGTGAATGTTTCTCACGTTTACTAATTATTCAATGGTGAAGACAACTGTCATACTTATCCTTCCCAGGCAGTTAATAATGTTTTGGGAGTCAAATGAGCTGATACATGAAACCTCTACTACTGCTATAGATTTATGTAATAACTGGCTTACCATGTAGTTAAACCACAACTTAAAAACCAGAGTTTAAATTAAACCCGACTTCAGAATACGGGCCCTTGTATTTAAAACCTAAACGTTGTCAGATATCTTTCCCTCTCTTTCCTGTCAGAGTGGAGAAGGGAGAATGACTGTAGGAAGAGATAGAAATTGATACAAAGTCGTCAAATCAGTTCTGAAAAATGATCCTCCCCTTATTCATTTTCTGAATTTGTCAAACATGAAAGTGACATGAAATTGACAAGATGTGAAATATATTCATGCTGCCCGAAGCTGTCAGATTATTAAAAAATGATACATTGGGGGAAAAGAGGGTGGGTAATATTATCTGCTGTATACTGCTTAGCGTGTCAAAGAATTTGAAATTATAAAGAATGAGATAAGGTAATATTATATGCTATATACTGCTCAGTGTGTCAATTAAAAAAAAAAAAGATGAGAATGGAAAATGGTTAATGATACCTGCCAAATACTTGCAGGGTTTCCCTCTTTGGCACTTTTTTTTTTTAGTATTAAAGGGGAATCCAGCCTTGGCCATAAAATGTTGTGTTGGGAAGGAGAAAAATAAATTAAACAGAATGGCGAAAGTTTGAAAGAAATCGGACGAGCAATAAGAAAGTTATAGCGGCTTTAAAATTGAGATCACTAATAGTATGTAGATTTCAAATTGGCAACTGGGTAAGTAAATTATGACAAGGGCAAGGACAACTTTCCCATAGGCCATGTACTTTATAATCAGGGATTTGTGGTTTTCTCCTAAGTACCCCTTCCCCTGGGGCAATAATCTAAATATAATCCAGGTAGTATATTGTTTTATGTCCTCATAAAAGAAATATATAATTTGAAATAAAACTTTTGGGAAAAACGACATTTTAGCCATAATATGTATTGGAGTACATGGAAGAGTAGTCCTTGCCTTACATCACTATGACATCCCATATGCAGCCAATTTGAAGTCTCCATGGGTATAGTGATTACCAATATTTACAACTTTTAAAAATTTGTCCAATATTGTTCAAACTTTCACCTATCAACTTGTCTGATTTTTCTTTTTCTTATAAAAACAAGTTGTTATTTGGGTTGGATTCCCCTTTAATAGTTGATTGTCTAGAAACACGTCTTTTACTTCATCCAAAGCGTAAGTTTAATTATGTCAAAGTGTTTGTGACTTAATGAAACTTTGCTTGATTAGTTTGTTTAGAGAATGAATTAACATTGTCAGAAATATTCTTTTCAATTGCTGCTGACGGAATGAGAGATAATAATAATAGCTGGATTTATAAAGCGATTTTTGCCTGAGGATAAAAAGCGCTGCTATTATTACCCTGGCTTTAGCTTGAGCTTCCATCACCGGGGCTCAGTGCATGCAAGGAATTAATCCTGCTGGGTCGAGTCCAGCACAGTGTGCATAAATTTCTTGCTGAAGAAAAACACGCCATGGCTAGGATTTGAACCCACGACCCTCTGTTTGAAAGGCGAGAGTCAGAACCACTAGACCACGACGCGCCCATACATGAAGATGAAGCTATCTTTTCAATGGAGTTGATTTTGCTTTTAAATGTCGTTTGTAAATTTGCTTGTAACTTATGAACAGCTTTATGAAACACCATCCAAGATTGTTTTTTATTCTGAACACAAGGAACCTTCAGCTTTAGGCTAACACAAAATAGGATAGGCCTGACGCATATATACCCTTTCAACAAACAATTTGAAATGTTCGCTGTGAATATTGGGTTTGAAAATTATCATTTGATCTCTGTTAATAAACAGGATTGCGTGAAGCATAAGAAAAACATTTAATTTCTCAGTCAATACTTTATCATGAACATTTTAGGTTTAAATATTACCAGGATATAATTCATTATTTTAGTTGGTATATAGACCTACACAAATATGCTGCTTCCTGTATTAGTCCTGAGATGTATCTGGTAAAATTAGCGGTGGCATATTGGCTTTTATATAGGCCTATTGTCATATAAGGAACAATAAAACTGGGAGAAACAACGTCTAGAAAACATTTTCTTGAAAGTAGCTTTTTGGAAGTGTCTGCCTGTTAGCTCTCTGGTGTATTCCAAATACCTCTTGACATATTCTGGAACTCTATCCACCCCTGGGGGCAGGTTTCACTGCCTCCCCTGTACAAAACCCATAGCAGGGACACGCCAAGGGGGGTGTCTTCCATTTGTAGTAAACAACGACGTGATTGACTGGTCAATGGAACTGGGGATTCCAAAACAGCGTCTCGACGTCCAGTTCCTAATGGCAAAATGCCATTGTTTTGACGTTGTTTTTGTCTTGTTTGGTATTTTAGCTTGAGTGTTTTGGAGGTGTTTGTTGTGGCACATGCCAAGATTTTGATTACGGGAGCTTTTGAATGTTAAATGGGCGGTCTCTTGGGTGATATTTTTTTCTGAACCAGTTTGGATTATATGATTCCTTGTATATTGATCGTATATCTAATTCTATGCTTTCCTTTTCCAATGAAGGTTCTGCTTCTTCACTGCTTATTTCATTGAATAAGAATATGTCTCTTTCCTCTTCCTCCAGTCCATTCATCACTTCATTGTCTCCTCTTCTTCCTTCTTCCTTTTCCTCATCTCCCTTTCTGTCTTCTTCTTTCTTTTATCATCATCCACTTCCTCTTTCTCCCTCTCCCTTCTCATCCTCCTTCTCCCCTTATCCTCCTTCTTTACTTCTTCCTTCTCATCTTTCCTCTTCTCCCCCTCCTTCATTTTTCCTCTTCTTCCCCTTCTTCATCGTCATCTTCTTCTTCTTCCTCCTCCTCTTCTTCTGCTTATTTTTCTTCTTCCTCTTCTGCTTCTCCTCCTCCTCCTTGTATTCCCCCTTCTTACATTTCTTGTTTTTCTACTCTTGTTAATTTCTTTCACTTTTTACTATACATAAATAGCAAATCTGAATGCATTCAGTGTGATATTTTGCTATGGTAAAAATGAAATAAGTTAAATTCTGCACAGTTTCATCGAACTTTCAAGTTTCGACAGTATTTACATGAAGCAACATCATGAAATAAAAAACAATGTTAACACAGTAACATTCCACAGTATCATAAGAAAAAAATTAAGACACCCTCAATGATTTATTATTGATGTGTAAAAAAATACTTGAAGTGTAAGGGGGTGTTTTACCCTTCTTTATTGATATTGATATTGATATTATTTCAATTGATTTTTATTTCATTCTATTTATTTTTTTTCTTCATTTTCCTACTTTTTTCCAACAGGTACAGTGATTCTTCCTCATGAAGTTTCAAACAACAGTGGCTGTTCCAACAAACTAGATGACCCCCTTGAGATTAGCCGATCATTAGAACAAAGTCTCATGGTCACGTGTGTAGGAAGCATCGCAGAGCTTGGTGAGTTTCAGGAGGGGTGAAAAGGTTGAAAACAGCCTTTATACATTTTCTATAAATGCTCACGAGGTGGCGCTATACAATATAGAGGGTTAGAGTAGCCATAAGTAAATGCAACTCTTAATTTGAAAGCCATTTTGTGTCCAGAAAAATCATATGCATTTGGTGCTTCTCTATATAGATATAGGCCTACTAAAGGGTTATATAATAGGAAATAAGTATTCTCTGATGAACAATCTTTTGTACTTAAATATGTAAAGTACATCACTTATAATGAAGACCCCCCCCTTCCTGGTCAATGATCCAACACTTGTATTCTGTTCAGGGGGACAAAAACTATTCGGTTTTCAAGACATAGACATTAAAATTATCATTTTATACATACATATTTGTCAGTTGGGAAATGAGTACCATGCGGTGGGATGTGATATTGCATTTTAGAGCTGGTTGAAAATTTTCTATTGAGGGCATGGGAACACTGATGAGTGGCATCTATATGTTTGTCTCCCTCTACAGGTGACCTTGTGGACCGTGCGATGCATTTTCACCAGAGTCGCTCTCGTACCACTAACTCACCGTACAAGACCAATGGAATCACGTGGAGTCCGGATGGTCTTAGAACGCTCTTCCATTTTATGAGCTGCAATCAGCTGGAATATCAGGATGATAGGCCCATCGTTCAACTCACTCCAGAAAGGTGATGATGATGGCGATGGTGGTGGTGGTGGTGTGGTGTGGTGTTGATGATGATTGGATGAGATTGAATGATGATGATGATGATGATGATAATGATGATGATGATGGTGGTGATGGTTATGGTGGTAGAGGTGGTGGTGGTGGTGGAGGTGGTGGTGGTGGTGATGATGATGATGATTGGAAGAGATTGAATGATGATGATGATGATGATGATAATGATGATGATGATGGTGGTGGTGGTGTGGTGTGGTGTTGATGATGATGATTGGATGAGATTGAATTATGATAATGATGATGATGATGGTGGTGGTGATGGTGATGGTGGTGATGGTGATGGTGGTAGAGGTGGTGGTGGTGGTGGAGGTGGTGGTGTGGTGTGGTGTTGATGATTGGATGAGATTGAATGATGATGATGATAATGATGATAATGATGATGATGATGATGATAATGATGATGATGATAATGATGATAATGATGATGATGATGATGATAATGATGATAATGATGATGATGATGATGATAATGATGATAATGATGATGATAATGATGATAATGATGATGATGATGATAGTGGTGGTGGTGGTGGTGGTGGTGTGGTGTGGTGTTGATGATGATTGGATGAGATTGGATGATGGTGATGATGATGATGAATGATAATGATGAAAAAGGTTGATGGTAGTGGTGGTAGTGATGATGATGGTGGTGATGTTGGTGATAAAGAAGATGATGATTATGAGGATGAAAAAGGTTGATGGCAATGATGATAATAATTATGGTGATGATGATGATGATTATTATTATTATCATCGTCTTGATTATTGTGATGACCCTCTTGGAATATTTTGAACCTTTTCTAATTTTTCTATCATCATCAGGCCTTACGTTGTTCTTCCTCCCCTCATGGAGTGGATAAGGGTTGCCAGTACCCACTGTGAACATCGTCTGAGCAGTGTGGTAGACAGCGATGATGTCAGACAGGCTGCAAGGTTACTACTACCAGGCATCGACACACCAGTCAGACCTCTCAGGTACTCACCAAACATCTTATTAGTCTAGACCAGAAAAATACCTTAAAGGATCATGCCCACTTCGCACGGTGATCAACTTTCTGTTTTCTCTCCATTTTGTAGCCGTTTTCATTCCCTTTGTATAGCCGTTTTGTGGCCCCTTTATAAAACAAGAACTAGCGAACGGCAAATTTAGATTTCTCCATAGACATTAGTACATGAGACGGCTACAAACGGGTGAATTTTGTCCATTACGCACAGCTTTGCTCACTTTGTTGGGCTGCAAGCACATGGTCTCATAATGAGATTGCCTGACACACCATCATGGCGAAACTCATGGTCTTTTGTCAATTTGATCCAATGATTGTTTGGTCCAGTCATCAGTTGGTTTAATACCCTCTTGGTTCAACTGTCTTTTATTAAAATTCCCAGACGGTCTTTTTCCACATCATCTCCTTATCATTTTGCACTCTGTCTAATGATAATTTTGTTCATAAACTATTCAACTATTGACTAAGCTGTGTGTGAACAAGTGGATATTATAATTAATTGATATAGCCTACGGAAAATCAGTTAGTATGGTAAATAGGCTAAATGGCAATTATACCAAATGGTAAGTAGACGAACTGGTTGTAGACAAGGTAGGATGATACTAGCATGCGGGATGAGACGAAACACAAGGTAGAATTATCTGTGGACCAATCAGCAGTTCACCTTCAGATCTGTTTTAGATCCTAGAAATAGATTTTGTTAACGCCATTTCTTCATTTTCAATCAATCTTTCCACTATTAGAATGGACGAGTCTCTCTGTTCCTCGAGACACCTAGATGCCAGCCAGTCCACAGCTCGTTTCCAGCAGGATCTAGGCTTCCGTATGCTGGCCTGCGGGAGAACGGACCTGGTCCCAAGCGCTGCTGCTCTGCTAGGCCCAGATGGGATTGATACTGTTAGTGAACAGGTGAATAGACCCAGCGTACTAGTCCTAGAACAGAAGACACTTGGACCTGTTTTATTACATTATGCAGCTTTGATTGTAGACTGACTAAAATGCCCAAAATCAAAGAGTTTACCCCTAAAAAAGACTTTGAATGATTTAGAATTCTGAGGTCATTTTCTTATTTACTGTTCCCAAAACTTCTCAACCGATTATGCACATCTTATGCTTGAGGGAACCTACATTTTCAAACCATGTTTTCCTCTCATTTCTTTCAATCTCTTTTTTTATTCTTCTTCATTTAGTCAAGTAATTGTATAGGTTTTAGTTGTTCAATTGCAAAAAGTTAAGAAACACCTTTCCAGTCATATAAAAAAAAAAATTGATTTTTGACCAACGTCTATATTGGTAAAGCATGTAGCAGCATTCCTGATGTATTAATTGATGTAAGATGAAGTGTTCAATCATTGCTTTTGATTCTGTTATCAAGGATTTATCAAACTAAATTTAGGTTGGTACCACATTGTTTCATTGCAGGGTATGACAGCGTTAATGTTGGCGTGTGCGAGAGGCGACGAAGCAATGGTGCAGATATTATTAGACAATGGTGCTAAGCCTAATCTTACCGTGAGTATTGCCTATTGGGTCTACCATCAGGGTAGGGGGCGGGGGTGTTTCACAAAGCTCTTTATAAATTATGCATAACTGTACACATAACTGGTGGCCTGGGGTGTCCATAAAGATCCAATTAGGTCATACTTAAAAGGCCAACATAGAGTACTGAAGTGTGGCGTCATGAATAAAATACAGACTTCTTAAGTTTTTCATTGTGTCTAATAACATATCAAGAAAGAGCATGATGAAAGATGATCACAGCACGAATTGGGTAGAAATTGGTTCAATAGAACATGGGTCGAGTGCAGCACAGTATGGATAAATATCTTGCTGAAAGAAAACACACCATGGCAAGGATTCGAACCCATGACCCTCTGTTTGGAAGGCAAGAGTCAGAACCACTAGACCACAATGCGCCCACTATGGCTGTTGTTATAGTTGTTTACATCATTATCTTGTTTCATGACGACTTTGCAAAAGTCTTATCTCTCGTGACCACATCTCTTCAACGAAAATTCAACTTTAATAAACAGTATTAATAACACATACTTTGCATATCCTGGTATTACATAATACTTTGACTTATGGAAAGTTGGCTTATGTAGAGTCTACTTTATTTTCTTATTTCCTATCAAGGTCCCAAGTAGTCATCAGAAGTATCCCTGTATCCATCCTACCATCAGACATTGGACAGCTCTATCGTTTGCAGTAGCTCACAGACATACAGCTATAGCTCAGGTATACAACCTCATCCATGTTTTTTCCCCCCTGTATTTTTTTTTCTTTTTCTGGGGCATTTTCAATTGGTCTCCATGTAGCCCTTCCCCCCTTTTTTTGCTGCCCTGTTTCAAGCAGTATTTTTTTTTGCCAAAGGACCTATAATTTGCCTCTGCACTTTTCCCCATTAAGTCGTGCTTCTACATTGTATTTATGTCTTACCCCTGTACTTTGTGCCATATTATGATTATGTTTCATGCATTGTAAGTTTGTCTTGTATATGTCCATTCAAATTAATGCAGAAAATGCTGCAAAAAAAAACACATTGTAAAAAACTGATTGTCAAAACTTACAACAATGTTCATCTTAAACAGTCTTCATCTGAAAGACATATCCAAGGCTGAAACCTCTGCATTAATTTGTTACTTCCCTCACATAGCTTGAAATATAGGTACATGTCACAATGCCTAATGCACATTTTTCTTCAGTTATTAGGAGATGTTTTAAGATGTGTACTATCAAAAGATTGAATATCAATGTGAGAGTCAATAATTTCATCAATTTATCATTTTCTTTCTTTGTTCAGTTATTATTAGATGCCGGTGCTAACGTAGAAGGTGCTCATGGAGAGAATTACACACATTCACCGTTACAGCTAGCGTCAGCAGCAGGTATTCATTGAATTACCATCTTATATCTATTTTTTTCTTTTTTTTTAAGTTACAATTTTAGAAAATGTTGAAGTGTTTGAATCCTGAAAAAAAATTACAGAAATCCACAACTCTCACAGAACAAATGCCATGAAAAATAGTGAGCCATCTGAAGAAAAGTCTGAATCTGCTAACTGAAGTGAAATTATTAGTCAATTTTATCCTGAATTTAATCCACAAAGTATGTTCGTTTGACCTCCAAAGATTGGGGGGCATCCTTGAAATTTTGTTCACGTGGAAGGTTGTAATAATCATCAGTTATATCTTGAACAGTTCATGTAATAAAATTAAAATGGAGAAAAATGGGGTCAGATGTACAAGTAAATGGAATTGTTCCCAAATTGCAAGTAATGGACAGCACCTATAGCTAACCCCCATTCTTTCTCTCTCTCTCTCTTTCAGGTTACCACGAGCTGGTGTGTCTTCTTTTAGATAAGGGAGCAGACCCTTACCTCACAACATTACATAGAAATGGGATCACCAGTAAAGGACATGGCAACTCATTTGCTCTTGCTGCTGCACATGGTCATAGGTAATAAACCTTGGGAGAACTTCATGAAACAAGTAGTCAGCGATATATTGTTATAAGCTACCAAAGTCCTTGCATCTGATTGGCTCAGAGTGAGTTTGTCAGTGAAAAATCAGTGACTATTTGTTCCATGAAACATTCTTCAGATGTTCTTGTTTTTCATTGATAAAATGTACCTACCTTTGATGTTTATATTCATTATATTCCACAGACCATGAAACAAACTTTTGTCCATGAAATCACAAAGTTGTGTTTGAGCTCTCAGATTAAAAGCCTTGATCCATAGAGTCAAATGGGCATTTCCAAAATCTGCTGTTATGTGTGAAATAGAATATGTTTGCTATCCATGTAAAAGTTCATTGCACTGCATAAATAGTGCATTTAAGTGCATTTTTAAATGGTAAAAGTGCATTTATGCTATGTAATATTTTGAGTAAAATTGCATTGCACTGTGCACTATTTTTGTGTATTATCTTTCATGAAATAGTTTGTTATTATGACACTAATGCCAATTCATATTTTTCTCTCTCTCTCTCTCTCACTTGTTATAATCTCCTTTTATTAGGAATATTTTACGTAAGCTTCTAGAGCAGCCTCGATTGATCCGATCGTCGGACATCTTATCTCTGGAGGAGATCTTAGCTGAGGGTTCCGATGGGCCAAAGGAACGGAAAGCTAGCAAAGCGAGGAAGAACAAGATTGCACTTATGCTGCAGGTATATAATTAACCAGTTCGGAGTTACCTCATGGGCAATTTTGTTCAAATGACCATTCACTTTTTTCATAATGAGCAGCAGATTTAAAAGCAAGATATTATATATGCATGCCTTACATAGCAGAATGCAGTAATTGCATAGACCAGGTTACTAGAATAGCACATCAATGAACACTCTATGAAGGTATTTGTTGCATTTCTACTTTCAATGTATTAGCATGTTGTTATAACAATGTACTTGGTCAACTATGAAATACCAGTCACTAGTGGGGATGCATTGTTTGTTTGTGTGGATCTAATGAAATACACAATTCAAAAGAATATATGAATAATCAAGACATCAAAGTTGGTTATTATCTCATTAAATATTAAACCACCATGTCACTTATAGTACGAATGATCTTCTTCTGATCATGCGCAGAATGGTACTCCGAACTTGCTTGTCAACGGTTAATTAATTTTTTTTCAAAACAGAAATCAATTACATACAGTTCAAAGGCATCAACGTTTTTCATATCGCCATAGATAAATGAAGAACCGTTTGAAAGATCAAATTCAAACGTGGCTTGGGTCGCCAGGTGATGGCACTATTACGCAAAATTCTGTGTACAATATTCCAGGCAGCATTTAATAGACATTAACTTAGTTTAAATCAAGTAGATGTATCCAGGTATCTAGTGAATAAAAAAATCAGGTAATTTTAATGATTTGATGCCTTTTCTCATCTCTTGCTCTTCTACCTGCAGGAAGCGATGTACCACAGCTGCGAGCATGGTTTCCTAGACATCGCCATGGAGCTCCGGAGCCTTGGTGTCCCATGGACCTTCCACTGCTGGCTGGAGACCCTTCGGACGGCTAAGTACTTCCACCGGTTGGCCATCATCCAGTGTTTGTTCCGAGACTTTGGATCCATCCCAGTCGAGGACGACTACGAGGAGCTGATCCGGGACGGGCTGCCCCTCATGTTTGAGATCTTCAGGCAGAGTAAGGTACGACAGATTGACTTTTCAGTAATCTCATCTTTGCTCGGAATACAATCCCTTATGATGTAGAAAACCTTAAGGAATGAAAATTAGGAATGATTATGTTTTATCAACCATTTGTAGGTAAACTTTTTTTCCACTCCTGTGGACTTTTCTCAAGTCAGGTGATCAGACAGGTAGCACAAGGAAACATGCAGGAAAAGTTAGGGATTGTTGCAGAGAGTCAGGGGTTCAAGCCCCATGTCACATATTTTGAATGACAATGTCAAAGAATGGTCCCATGTATAAAACTTTATGAATGATACGTGTTTGTAAAAAATTGCACATATTGTTTTAAAAAAATCAGTTTCTAATATTGTTGTTGATTATGACTTCTTTTCAGAATGACCTGGTGAGCAAACAGCTTGCTAACATCTTCCCTCTCCTTATGGGTACGGAAAAGATAAGTGACATCCCTACACCAGATGCTATGCATGGGGCAAGGATAGGTAAGCTGGTACATGTATCTTTATATAAGGGGAACTATTAACTAAATTTTCAGGTGACAAAGAGCAGCAGCATACTATTTTTGTTTTGTTTTTTTTAACCCACCATGGGCATTTATTATGTACATAATTGAACATTCAAAATCACATCACATGTTTACATATTTCTTTTTCAAACAAATATTCCAAATTAAATTCTCCACAATCTTTTCCTGTTTTATTTCTTATACGTATACATTTATAAATGCACCAAAAAGCAATTATAAGAAATGAATCTAGTCCGGTTTCTTTGTGGGCTTTAAGTAAATGCAATTCTGTTATTTGAAGGTCGACATTGTATTCAAACTTAGCTACTCTTGTCAAATAAGAAAAGTATCTCTTATTTAGTTTACACTCAACGAAAGCATGTACATTATCTTCGTCCACGTAACAATGCGGGCATCTCCCATCTGTTATAGCATTCCATTTAAACAAGTTCTTTTTTACTGGCAATAAATTATATATTACCTTAAAATTGAATTCTTTCAGTTTATTTTCTTTACAGTGACACAAGTTTCTTTAAAAGTTTTTGTCCATTCTAATGGTGACCCAATTATCTGTTCCCAATACAAATAGCATATGTTAGTGCTCGATGCATCTAAGGATAATAGTCTATAGAATTGTTTACTTGAAATATCATGAATATTTTTAATTTGATTTTTTGCTCCTACATCTATTTAGGGAAACTCTAATGAAGGTTTATTATTGCGGTTGGTACAAGGTGTTGTATTATCATTTATCCAGATTTTAGGGATAGCCTGACGTAATAAAGTGTAGTAAAAAATCAATCTTTGCTTACTCTTCTGCATACTAAGTGATAATTGGGTATTCGCCCAAGTTCGGTGTCAATCAAACACCATTAAAACTACCTTGATAGAAGACCAAATAGGATTAGTTCATGTGGTATAAGACCATCTAAGATTTTATAAACCATACTTACCTCTTCCAATAGCACCTAATGTGTCAATGTTATTTCTTTGTGTGTTCTATCTCAAGATCCTCAATATATCAACAACCCTGAGATGTCGGATGTGACCTTTGTGGTGGAAGGTCGGAGGTTCTACGCCCACAAGATTGTCCTGGTGACGGCATCCAAACGCTTCAAAGCCATGCTTTCGGATCGCATGTTGGACCCTCAGAAACCAATCGTTGAGATCACAGAGTTTAGCTATCATATCTTTCAGGTTAGTTGCCATGGTGATCAGGGGTGGAGTTAGGGTTTCACATGCACGGGGGGGGGGGGTGCAAAAGTAGGTTGACCTTCTCCAGATTCTGCCCCAACCAAAAAACAAAAAAAACATGCATAGATTCAAATAGTAGGGGAGGGGAAGGAAATGAGGAGAAGGAAGAAAGAAAAAGAAGAAACAAAATTAAAAAAACAGAGGAGGAAGGGAATGAAATGAAGAGGAGGAAGAATGTCATAATAAAAAAGGAGGAGAGTGAGAGGGGTGAGGGTGGAGAAGAAGGAAGAAAAAAGAATAAGAAAGTTGAAATAAAAAAATAGGTGGAGAAAAGGAAATAACAAAGTAGAGTAGTGGGATGAGGGAAAAAGGGGACCAAACAGGCAAAGAATTGAAGAGGATGAATAAAGAATTTTAAAGATATAAAAAAAATGATAAAATATAAAGAGAAGAGGAAAATAAGATGGAAGAGGAATTTGAAGGCAATAATATTAGAGGGAAGGGAAAGATAATTAAAGTATCCTGATTAAAAGGAAATGTACCCTCATTAAAAATGCAACATGAAAGGAAACAATATAGAAAACAATTGCAGGAACTCGTTGGAACATCAAAACAATTAATAGCTTGAAAATGAAAGCATGTGATCATTGTCTTGATCAAGTTTCGATTTTAAGAATATATCAAATGAATTGATTGTAAAATTTGCAGAACTCCTTCATTGCATGTGAAAGTGAAACCTAACTCTTCACATATTTTGAAAATCTTATCTTGTTAAAAATTGGTTACATGTATCTTGTCATAATTCATATTACAGGACATATCAAGGATATCCTGAAATAAAACATGAATATGCTATGCAGTGTAAACAGTAAAGGATGTATCTACTACCTGCTTTATGTATAACCGGGTGGTCCGTGTACAATGCCAAGGGGGAATTACGGAATTCGGTAATCAATGCATTAAGTTCTCAGTGAACAATTGACACTTAGTAATAATGTTAGTGCAGAACAAAATTTCATTGCATGTATTTATTTTTTGATCCATTACCCAACGATCTCGCTCTTTCTGTGACTATGTTCCTTTCCCTTTTAAACTAACTCCTTCCCCTTCATCATCTCTCTCTCTTCCCCTCTCTTTCCATCTATAGCTTTTGATGCAGTACCTTTATAATGGAAGCACAGAGAATCTTCATGTCAAGCCATCTGAACTTCCTGAGGTGTGTATTCAACCCTAATGTATATCTCAGCAGTAATATTCATGATGCCCTTTAAATAATTTTCTTTTGAAAAATGGAGAAAACCGCTTACTCCATATTGATTTGCACAAATGGCATGCCATTCCTCTGGTATACCCCACAGTATATTTAAAAAGAAATACTTCACTTTATAATAATAATAATAATACAGGATTTGTATATAGCACGTATCCACCTTGCTAGGTTCTCAAGGCGCTCCTATATTATCCCCGGCTAAGCTAGTCTACCGATTCTGGTGCACACAGCTTCTTGAGGAATTACTTCCTGCCGGTGCCCATTTACCTCACCTGGGTTGAGTGCAGCACAATGTGGGTAAATTTCTTGCTGAAGGAAAACACGCCATGGCTTGGAATCGAATCCACGTCCTTCAGATTGAAAGATGAGAGTCTTAACCACTAGACCACGACGCCCCATGAAAGTTGTCAGTGGTTTAATTGGCTTTGAGGCACTGCACTGCTCTCTGAATGTTCACTCTGAGAAAATTACAAAATTAAACAGAGTCTACTGTGTAAACCCTCCAGTGGAAGAAAGTGGTCTGAATATGCAGCCTCAGGTCCCTGCAAATGACATGCGTACAGAGTGCAAAATTTATTTTAAAATAATAATAGGCAGTTTTTAGAGATGTATAATTAGTCTTTATGCGTGTGCAAGATTTGTGCTAGTTTTGTGTGACGGCCCGCTTGTTGATAACAGTTTAAAATCAGGGTATGTGCTGGTAGACTGTACTTTGTTTACCAGCTTCATGAAATGGTTGAATATTTTTGTCCAATTAATCAGCTGAGCTGATGTTGATTTCCCTCAAATATGTCTGCCTGGTGGCTTACTTTACATAAAGCTTAGAGATCGATCATAGTCGCAATTTATCATACACAATAATCAATGCAATGAATCGTAGAAATCAGCTCCATGATCAATCACTAAGCTTTATTTTAAGTGCCCCTGATGTAAGTTTATCCATTGAGACAAGGTCGCGTATCTTCAACCCTGGACCCTATAACATAAAGCTTCGCAATTAATCGTTGAGCAGATTTTATGATCGATCATACACAATAATCACTGCAATCAATCATAGAAATCAGCACTACGTTCAATCGCTAAGATTAGTGATACGAGGCCCTGGTGGCCTAGTTTGCATTCCCATTTTGGATCGTCTAATATTGAACTCTCTGCTCAGTGATCAGTTTTATTTTCTAATCTTAGCTTGTCCAATATTGAATGTCCCAGCTTTCTCACTGGATCAGCCATAATAGCACTGCTCAATATACTTTGTCTGAATTTTCCTTGACTGAAAATATCTCTTTACATAGTATGTGTACTGAATGTACACTTGGGAGGTAATTCATGGAAGTGTTTTCAAATGTTTGAGTATTTGCTTCCTACTACAGGAGAAATGTATTTTGGTCACATGCTCAATATTTTATTCTTTGTAACCCCATATTTACATCAATAACTGGGATATACTCATTTGATTTGCTAGTTCATTACGATTAACTTGCACGCCGAATAAAAGTACACAATTTTTCCTGCGCGCGCGCAGCATCTCCCTACGCACGCACTATCCCAAGATCATCACGCAAAAAGGCGTCCATTTCCTCTTTTACTTTCGCCTGCCGCCGTGAGCAGACGTTAGCTAAGTACACTCCCACTTTTCTATAAAAAGTGTCCGTTGTTTACATATTTATCTATGTATTTACAGCCTATTTCAATCCTTTGCCTTTCGGCTATAGATTGATTTCATTTATTTCATAGTGCATGGAGCATTCGTGTTATTATTTCACGTTTTTCTTTAAATAAACTTGTGAGTTCCGAACGTCAGTTTCGTTTTCTCACAGACGGGTTGCTTCCGCTTCCCTTACCCGTAGCTCCGCGCACTATTCCTGCGTGCCGCAGGCATTGATACGACGCCAAATCTTTTTAATTCTTTATTATTCTTGACTTGCACCTTTGCCTCGTCTTGAATTGAATTGATTTTATTTCCCACCCACAGCTTAGGCTATGGGACAGATAGGAGCGTCGTCCTTGTTTGTTCTCAAACTTGTTTTCAACTTGTTCCTTTGTGAGTTGGTTGATTGTCTCAATCAATCTTTTGTTTTTGTTTGATTAATTGATTGATTAATTAATTAATGAATTAATTAATTGTTAATTAACCAATTGGTTAATTGTTTAATTATTAATTAATTTTAATAATTATTTTTGTATTGAAAATTTTTCTTTTAGACTTATTGTCTTTAAAAAAAAAAAAATTTCTCTTAAAATTTTTTGGGAAGCCCCCCTGTTTTCTATTAGCGTCCTTTAAAAAAGTTTTCGCTAATGAGTTTTCGGCTTTCCAGTTTAAGGGAAGTAAGTTTTTACTTCTTCCTTTCAGATCAGCTCCTTTACTTATTTCTTTTGACCCTTGTCAAAAAAAAAAAAAAAAAAAAAAAAAAAAAAAAAAAAAAAAAAACTTGTGTTTTTTTTTTTTTTTTCTTAGCTGATCCTGCTCTTCGTCCTTGGACTTAGACGTTTCTGTTTTTAATTAATTAACGTCATGTTTACGTGTAATTGATTTAAAAAAAATAAATAAATAAATAAATAAAAAAAAAAACTTAGTTTTTTTGTCTCACTTCAGCTTCTTAACTTTGTTTGATCTCATGTTTAAGAAGTCGATCCTGTTCTTCCGAAGTTATTAATTTTATTATTAATATTTCTGATAAGGATCTTGCTTGTCACCTTTCTTGTCCACCCACCCCTCCGCCCCCTCTCTGTTTTCGACCCTCCTTTTGTTCTTTCAGCTAAGAACTTACCAGGTAGATGAGCTCTTTTGACTCATCTCCTGATGACTCCAAACCTGCCGCTGGGAGAGAACCAGACATGGTATTATTGTTCCCGTGATCAGCGGCGGTGAGTATGAGGGCAAGAGAGTGAGACCCTTTGCGATGGGCTCTATAAAGGGTGGAACCGTGGAGTTGCGTCCACGTGCCTTGGAAAAAGGAGGGTGGAACCGTGGAGTTGCGTCCACGTGCCCAAGAGGGTGGAACCGTGGAACCGCGCCCACGTACCCGAGCGTTTTAGGGTGGAACCGTGGCGCAGCGGCCACGTGCCTGAAAGGTGATAGCCAAGGCTCCCTCGACGGGACCTGAACCTATTTTGGGGAGTGTGGTACTAGTATAGAAAACTTCACTCCTCCAGGGCTGCTTTACCCACCGGCTATCGGGTCCATCAAGTCCGGGTTAAGAGCATGGGACTCTTTTCCCGGCACAGACTAGGCTCGATGCTTTGTCAGTCTCCTTCAGGGAGCATTAGCAAAGGGCTACCAGCCCCTAGTCGCTAGAGACACGTGAGCTCGACTCCGTCATTCTCACGATTATCTGATCAGGGTGGAACTGTGGAATCGCGTCCACGTGCCCTTAAAGGTGGAACCGTGGAATTAGCATTCATGTGCCTAAACGGCTTGATCAGATTTGGGTGATTTTTCTCATGCGAGATATCACGTCCCCCCTGTCTCTTGTGCCCTATTCTGCCCCCCAGCAGGGGCCGCATAGAAGAGGAAGAAGAAGAAATTCTAGGTTGCTAACCCCGCTTCGCGGGCAGACCCTTTCTTTCTAATTCTTGTGCCGATGGTCAGGCGTCGTAACTTCATGTTACAACAGAACGCCCTCGAGCATCACGGATTTTTATCCTCATGCTCTCTGTCAGCTAAAACCGCCGTGTCAAACACCAGGCAGGTCAAGCAGACATTCGCCATCTCACACCTCGGAGAGTCACCGGCAATTTCATGATTCGCCGGCGCACGCACCTGCAAGGGAAATTCCCGCTAATACACAGGTGTTATCGACATACGGGCATCGCCCCCCATTATGTCACCAGACTCCCGATAATTGTTGGTCACGCGTCGCAACTCTCATGTTGCTTCACACGCCCACGAGCAGTGCGGGTAAATTCCCCCACGCTTCATGTCAGCTTCAGCCGCCGTGTCAAGCACCGGGCAGGCCAAGCAGACATTCGCCATCTCATACCTCGGAGAGTCACCGGCAATTTCATGATTCGCCGGCTCACGCACCTGCAAGGGAAATTCCCGCTAATACACAGGTGTTATCGACATACGGGCATCGTCCCCATTATGTCACCAGACTCCCGCTTCATGTCAGCTTTAGCCGCCGTGCTAAGCACCGTGCGGTTCAAGCAGTCACCTGCCCTCTCACGCCGGGCTTTTATTGAAACGCTGTTCACCTACACGGTGACCCCGTTTCCATGCAGGTGCTTCCAACATACTTCTTTCAAGCCAACATGTCGGCAAGCTCTCGATGACCGACGGCTGGACGTTGCATCCTTACAGGTTGCATCAACACGTCCCGAGCATTACGGGTTCTTACCCTCGTGTTCTCCGTCATTACAGACCGCCGCTACGCGACGGCTGGGCTTATCAACAGCCTCGCACCAGCCACCGGCCCTTTTCTTTGAAATTGCCGGCCCCTTTTCACCCGCACGGGTGTTTTCATGATATGCACAGGTGCTGCTGACGTATGGGTCTCACCCAGCAAGTCGGCAAGCCCCCGTATGTCGCTGGTTGGTCGCTGCAGCCGCTTGACTGTTTTCTGTCGGTCTTATTGCCGGTGACGGGCATTGAGCGGATTGAGTTCCTCCCGCCAGCCCGCACTCCGGGGAGCCGTCGGCGAGTTCACCTGCATGGGTATCCCCCATTAATATGCAGGTACTCCCGAATTCGCCCTCTACGTCAATCCTCACAGTTTGACCGGGCATCGCTTTCGGCAACGGCTCTTTCAGCGGTAACTCTCTCCATTCTACCCCCTAGGCGGGCCTGTAGATTGGAGGTAAGATTTTCTAACATACCGCATGCCTTCCTTCTCTCATGAGAATGTTTGGCTGTTTTTGAGAGGGCAACCTATCACGCCCGCGGACCGTCCGCCCAGGCGACGGGACCGTCAGCTTTTGGCCTGAACCTCACTTTCTATACGAAAGTAAGGGTGCCCTGTCTTTACTTTTAACTCCTTCTCTTCCTTGCAAGGTTAGAGTCAGGGCTAGTACAGACACCCGTCCTCCAGCGATCGCCGCTGTAGTGAGGGCGACTCCGATATTAGCACCATCACCGCTCAGCGGTATGTCTCACTATCTCGTAGCTCTGCCGAGCTTATGAGCATAAATATCGGATCTGAATGTCACGGCGATTAATAGTTCTCCTATACTTAATAATCGCTATGCCTTCACCACCCGGTGCATTATGGTTATTTTGTAACCTATTTGTCTCGTATTCGGGCGACTCGTGCGAGCCCTGCCCGAGCTGCCATCATCGGTCGTCCCCCCGGACCCCGCCGGCAGCACCCGCACCGAACGCCCGGAGGGAATCGGCTATTTATACGCCAGATACCCCTCCTGTTGACATTCACAACTTGTTCCCCGAGTCTTTCCCGGTCGGGTAAGCATCATCTCGGTGGAAAGAAACAGCCATATATCTCTTTAGATTGTCGGCTGTGTGCGTGCGTTCAGGCTTGTTTCAAGCCCCAGGTTTTTTCTGTCGGCATTTCTATGCCTACTTCCTGGACGCACCCACCGTGCCGGGTCGGCGAGTTCACACCAAACTGTCCGCCAACAGGCCATCGGTCGAGCTCGAACAGTCTATCCGATAGACTGCCCTCTATGTGGGTCAAGCTTGCGGGCGTCTCCGCCGCTTCCTCGTGTGGAGTGGGCTACGGTCGATGCATTTACCGTGCCCGTGTGTCGAGTTGTCTTCTTTTTAGAAGCTTTTTCAATCGGCACACTTGAGATGCCTCGCAGGCTGCTTTCATCCTCCTTCCATGCTATGTATGTGACCATGGTCACTGCGTGACCGAGGATGATGTAATCGTGGTGGATATACATTTATGTATGAAATGTATACGTGTGTGTATGCATACTTATGCCTGTCTAACCACGATCACCACGACCCGCTTTCTCTCCGGCCGACTGTGGATGAGTCTCTCCATGAAAGTGATTTACTTCACTGGAGTTCTTCTTTTTAGAAGCATAGATTCTCATCCCCCGCTGCTTAGGGCGTCATTTTTGCCGCCCCCCGCAGTTTCTCGGAACTCCTTATCTTACCGATATCGGACTGTTCCATGCTGTTGCAACCGGCGCCGGCGGTGCTTGCCCTTGCGATCACCAGAGAAACCAGGCCTTGTGGCTGTTTTCGTAAACAACTGGTTCTCATCGCAGACGAGGGAAATATTGGTGATTATTTTCCTCAAGTCGCCTTTCTCCTCCGCTTGTTTCGTCAAGCGAGGACTTAGACACTCTTAGCCAGTTTCCGTCCCTAACCTTGATAGGACAGGGCCGTTGTTACCTCACTCGATTCCGTCGGGAACGTAACTGTTGAGGTATCATGTCTGGCGTTGTCTGTTGGTTCAGAACATCTTGACCGACATCTCTTGATCATCGTTTACACGTAAGATCATGACAGAGACATTGTTCGCCAGCTCATCTCTGGCGTACGCTTGCTGCGACTAGGGATTACTCCGCTCAGCGGACATCCATCGTAGCCTAGTCTTACGGACCCTCTCGGCGATGGTGGCTTCAGCCAAACCACCGCCCACCTCTCCCGCCGCGGGCACTGCACCCTCGGGCGGGTGTTTTATTTAGTACGGGACAAAAGGGATCCGCTGTCTATCACACTTATTATGTCGTGATGCGTGCCGCGTTTTTCTCCGACACGCCCGTTTGAGCTGCTTTGACCAGACTGTTCTATTCTACATAGACAGCAGGTCCGTGGCATTTTCTTTTAACAGAATGGCACTCAGTCGCCTTTCTCGACACATTGACTGCCTTACGAGTGGTTTACTTCAACCTTACTCTCTGTCGTTCCATGTCCTTTTCGGACCGCTGTAAACGTCCTGCCACAGCTCTCTATCAGAATTCTGCAGATGTTCTGCCCTCACGCATTTGAGACAGATATCGAATTCTGGGCGCCTTCTCCCACGCGGGGGCTTCTGAGTTATCTCGCATTCCTTACGTTTGCATGGTTGCGGCTTGGCTTAAATTATTAAGCCGGTGACTTGACCGTGGCTTTTATTAGCCCCGCTGTCGCCTTCTCAGATTGATTGATGGATCACTTACTGAACCGTACAAGTTTCAGTCTTCCGATCACGATTCTTGTCGAAATTTTCAACAAAATCGGATCGTTTTTTGATCATCGGCAATTATCATCCCTCCGGTTACGGATGATTAATACCTTCAATCCGAATCTTACAACCTCTTTAAGTTTTTCTCAAACGTTGAGCTTGTATGGCTTAGTCCGTCATGGCACCTGTCGGTCGTTCTTGACGCTTGACTAACTCCCTCTTGGGTCGGTTTTCAGGGTATCTTTTGTCTGTCTATCAGTCGAGATCCCTCCTGTATCTGTTTATATATAACCATTTACAGTACAAAGCTTTGAATACTTATGCATTGCTCCCGGACCGTTGCCGGGATAGGCTTAGATTAGGTGTTACTTCTAACCCTCGTCTTTGTTTGCCATTCTTCAGACAATTCCCAACTCTGTGCAGTTGGTTGTTTTGTCGCGCGAGCCGTTTGCGGCAGCTTCTCGAGACATCTTCTCACGCTGGATTGTTGAAACGATCAAGTCAGTTGGTGATGATGTTCTCCTTCTGACACTAGGCCGAGGGCCCATGATATTATAGTATCATTCTTCTTGGGCTCTTTCTATGGAATCGTCGTATACGACATCTTGAGGACCGCCTTTTTGGCGCTCTTCTAATTCCTTGTCCTTAAGGACCTTTCTTCACATGAGGCCTTATTTTCCTCCTCTGTCCTTAAGGCAGCGGCCTTTCGTGTCTTCATCTCCCTATTTTTGTACGCACTTTCTTAGTCTAGACATGCCTCCCTTCACGTTGAATCCGTGTTGGTCTAGCAAATCAAATGAGTATATCCCAGTTATTGATGTAAATTATGAAAATACTTACCATGATTTTCTTATTTACGAGATAACTGGATATACTCATTTGAACCCTCCCACCGACCCCTCGCCTTACGTGGCAACATGTCTTGCGTTCAGGCTCATGAGAGGAAATGGACGCCTTTTTGCGTGATGATCTTGGGATAGTGCGTGTGTAGGGAGATGCTGCGCGCGCGCAGGAAAAATTGTGTACTTTTATTCGGCGTGCAAGTTAATCGTAATGAACTAGCAAATCAAATGAGTATATCCAGTTATCTCGTAAATAAGAAAATCATGGTAAGTATTTTCATATTTCATTATATCGAGTAGAATCTCATTCCACTGGTTTAGTAGTGACTGCATTATATTTGCCTCCAGAAAAACGGGGTGTATGCATCTAAAGATATTTGCAGTTCATGTTTGAAAATGATGCATAATTAAACATTCATTGAAAAACAAGAGAAAGTGGAGAGGCATTCAAAATAAGTCACATCAACTGTGTTTTTACCCAAAATAAAAGTTGATTGCTACAAAAAAAAGCCAAGGCTAGAATGCCATGCATGTTTTGTATGTTTCTCAGCAATTACATGCATCGTGGTCTAGTGGTTCTGACTTTCGCCTTTCAAACAGAGGGTCATGGGTTTGAATCCTAGCCATGGCGTGTTTTCCTTCAGCAAGAAATTTATCCACACTGCTGCACTTGACCCAGGTGAGGCGAGTGGGTAACCGGCAGGATTAATTCCTTGCATGCACTGAGCGCCGGTGATGGTAGCTCGAGCTAAAACCGGGGTGATAATAGCAAGCGCTTTGTATCCTCAGGCAAAAAGCGCTTTATAAATCCAGCTATTATTATTATTATTACATAATTTCCACCAGAATCGTTTGACACATATTTTGGGTGGTCATTTTATTGGATTTTGTTTGAACTCATTTTTAGATTGTTACCACAACTTATTTATTTAAAAAATATTCAATTTTCTCTCTTGTCTACAGTTACTGGCAGCTGCTAATCATTTTGTATTGACTGGTCTTCAGCTTCACTGTGAGAGATTACTTAGCATTGATCTCGCCTGGGATAATGCTACAACAGTCTACAGACAAGCCAGAGTAAGTATATCATTTGATTCCATCGGCTGACAATAAGTGATTTGCGCCCCCCCCCCCCCCCTGTAAGCACCTGTTATTATAGCCTTGGGTAATCAAACAAGTATCTTAGAAGATTCTGTTATTCTCACCCAGCCCCCTGCCCTACCTGCACCCCAAAAGGATATAGGGTGATAAGGGGAAATGTAAGAGGAAAATACATCCTCCAGCCACCGCCCCCCCCCCCCCAAAAAAAAAAAAAATAATAATAATAATAATAATAAAAATAAAATAGAAAATCATTATTATTCATAAATGTAATCCATCTTTCAATTAAAATTACCTTCTTTTCTGCGGCTGTAATTCTTTCATGGTTTTCCCTAATCTTTATTTAATTAGAAAAAAAAATGAATAAATAGACACACTATCAAATGCAGGTACCATGGGCTAATTGTAAGAAAAGAAAGAAAAAAGGTTCATTCATTTATAACAGTAAACTTTTAATCCAATCTTAATGTCTGGTTTTTTCCCAGTTATATGGAGCCGAGTCTCTATTGGAATATTGCCACTGGTTCTTCCTGCTCAACATGCCAGAACTCCTTGCCAAGAATGAAACTTTCAAGAAACTCATCTTCCCTCCGAAGCAACATCCTTATGACCTACCGAGCATGCTTCAAGATACTTTGGCTAAACAGATCTTCAACCGCTTCACTAAACAAACGACTGTCTGACCAAAGAATTTGAGAAACTCTTTTTTTGTATCATTCCCTCAAGGCAACCTCCTAACAAACTTGACCTACCAAGCTTCGTCTAAGAAACTCTGGCTAGACAAATCTTTAATCGCTTCACCAAATAAACAATCGTCTGAAACAAGATATCAAAAAACCCTTCTTTACATTATTCCTGAAGTAACATCCTGACTATAGACCAGTATCCTCCAATGAACTGTGGGTAAACAGATCTTCAACTGCTTCACTTACAAACAACCGTCTGATCTGAGATATTGAGAAATATGTTTCTTTGCATCTTTCTCCCGAAGCAGCAGCCTTATTAAACAACCCTTGTGCTCCAAGATTTCCTAGCTAAACAGATCTTCAATCGCCGCTTTAAACAAACGACTGTCTGACCAAAGATTTCGAGAAACTTTGCATCTATCCCTCTAAGACCTTCCCAGTTTACTCCATACTTCCCTGGTCAAAATGGTCTTCAACCAATTTACCAAACAGACAACTATCTAAACGAATATTTCAAGAAACTCTTTGCTTCTTTCTTCCGAAGCAACAGCCTTAGAAACAACCCTTGTGCTCCAAGGTGTCCTGGCTAAACAGATCCACATCAACGGCTTAACTAAACAAAGAACTGTCTGACCAAAGAGTTTTAGAAACTCTTCTTTACGTCTATCCCTAAGCAACAGCTTTAGGGCCAATGCTCACACTCCATAATACCCTGCTAAACAGATCTCAGATTGATTCACCAAATAGACCATTGTCTGATCCAAGATTTTTTTAAACTCTTCTTTGGCCTGCCGAATACATATAAATATTGTGGATGCAACTTCCTCCTCAGTTTCCGCTGGATGCTCATAAGACTAAGCACATGCATTGGCCTTGGAGTAAAGATGTGCAGGACACATTTTCCAAATTCATGGGGTACGTACTGCATTGCCATGATTGCATCATGTTATGGCAATAAATCAGGGAGAAAAACTTTTGAGCAAACTACTTTCTCAGTTTTTGCCCAGTGCTCATGAGACTTTGAACACACATTGGTCTGTAATGAGTGAAGACATGAGAGACACATTTTTGACACATGCCAGGTACTTCTTTACCTTGGTGTTGGGGGGGGTATTAATCACCATCAGTAATATTTTTCATCTTCTGTGAAACCTTTTTAGTTTAACTTTGTATATCTTGATTTTGCTTTTTCAACAAATTGATTATTTAATGCTGATAGTGTTATCTTGTACATAGAGCTATTTATTTATTCAAGTTAATAATTTTGATTCATTTTATTTATCTTCCTATTTATTATCTTCTGTATTTCTGCATTTCTCATTGACGAAGGAAAATATTGTCCTAGTTTTGTATTAGTTCCACCATTCAATGGTATAGTGTATTAAGAATATGCATTATGAATCTGTTGTAATTGATACTATGCACATCACTGCACATATCCAAATCAACTTAGTTATATCCCTATTCTCCCACCCCCCTTCCCCCCTCTCTCTCTCTCTTCCTCCATCATACATCATTATCCCAAAATCAGGGGCCTGTCTTAATACAAAGATTTACAATTGATCCAATCAATCGCAACTCTATGGAAATCCATCAGTGTCATAATTTTTTCTACAGGAAATGTGCAAAATGTCCTTTGTAAACAAACGAGAACACACCGAACTGTCAAGAAATCAATGAATTTATGGATATGCATTTGTATCTAGAAAAATTTTTTGAGCAAACATGGATTGTATATGTTGACTTTGCTGGCTTTCCATAGTTGCGATTGATCGGATCAATCACAACTTTTTGTAAGTTGGGGCCCTGTACTACTCAAACTTGAGAAAGTAATAATTGACAGGCATATTTTATTGCTTTGATTAAGTATAATGCTTTGCTAAGTTATGTTCCGACTACTGAATATTCCCATTTAAGCTTATCTCAAGTATTTGCAACAAGCATTATGTCAAAGGAAAGTGTAAAATCAAGGTTAATTCTGAATGTATTGTGGTTACACCTCGGAAGAGTAACAACCTCAGGGTTTTTTTCTGTGACTTTGACAATTTGAGGCAATTTTATTGCCTGAAGCATATTGAAGTATTATGCCCACATTTTTGTTATTTTGGGGGGATTTATTGGTTTAAATTTTCAGTTTATTGTATTATTTGTAACAGTTCATCTAACCTTATTGACTAAGTAGTATTCAGAGATGCCAACCGTTAAGATATATTCATCAGATAAGAAATTACAATGTGAATAACCAAACGTTTTCTTACGAGACAAAACATGTTAACAAAAGTTTTTCGCTCAGTCATTCGATCGGAAAGTACCGTAAACACTGAATTTACATTAGAACACATCTCATTAATATTCCATAAGGGTTGGCAACTTGAGTATTAGACCAAGTTGATATAAGAAAATGGAGATAGCCTGACTAGAATTTAGACTTACATGTATTGGGCTAATGGGAATTAGACCGAATGGTTATTAGACAAACTGGTTAGAGACCAACTAGAATGAGACCATGTGGGATGAGACAAAACGGAAAGTAGATGAAGAGGGTGTAGACAAATAAAGTACCAATTTGTGATGTACTAATCTAATATTGCGCATTCTTTGGTGCTTCAACTTCACAATATTTTCATATTATTTCATGTGGTGCAGCCCTAGGCTTCGTGAAATCTTGATTTCGATTGAATTCCAATGTTGACTTGATATTTGATATATTTCAATTATAGACTCAGAAATTGTCATATTTCTATTTTGTTTCTTTTCATTTCATTTGTTTTCCACACATCATCTTAGAACAACATACAACTCATTTGTAAGTAGCAGAATAATTAGAATTAAAATGCAAAATACAAATAAGAACAATTGCATCCCAAGCTTCAAAGTGTGGGCGCCTAAAAGTGAAGTATTGCTTGTTGTGAATAGGCCCTTAGCAAGTCATGTGTAATAGATTGGTAAGTAAAGTAAAGATGAAAAGCACCGAGCTCTGAAAAATAGCGAACTGGACAAGGATGAATAATGGGGACACGCAGATTACAGACACGGCGAGGAAGGATAACAAGAGTATAAAGACCTGTCTACTATCTTTTATTCAAACTAACCAAAGATTGTGGTTGATACAACTGTGATTTGCTACTGTTTTGTACATGTACAGATATGTCAGTGAGTATATACTTGTCTGTAAAGTCTGGGTTTTACAAACGTTTTGAGAGGATGCGAGGATACAACATTTTGCATTTTTCGTCTACTTGCAAGAATTGCTTTTTGCTTGTTAGTAGTTTTAAAATTTATTTGCAAACAAAAAGCGACTTTGATTGATGTCCATGTACGATTCGTGAACCTTCCAAAACTTAGTGCACATTTTGTGAATATATTGCACTCTTATGTGTGATTGTTGGACCTTGCCAAATTTTGGGCATTCACTTTCTTGCAAAACCTTCAGTACATGTTTGTGAACCTTTTCAAACCCAGGTTTGTGTTTCATAAAGCTGGTCGTACATTTACGAAAGACTGGAATATGTTCTTAAGTGTTAAGACAGCTACATAGGGACCATTTAGCACAAGAAATGGTCACCAGTCGAGCGTAAAGTCATTTGTTATTTATGAACAGTTTTATGAAACACCCACCATGCTTATAGAGCGATCTGCAGCTGTACATAATTGTTTAAATAACAGAGGTGTTATTGATTGAAATTTATCAGAACGTTGTTTGTTGTTCGTTTATGACCTGTTTTATAAAATTCAATTATCAGAAAAAGAGGAACTAGCATGTTGACATTTAAGTCGTTGGAGATTGGTTGATTATGCTATAGCTCATATTTTCCAAAGACCCCTCCCCCTCATATCTGCTGGCTCAATGTCTAAATGATAAATATTTAAAAACTAATATTTGAAAAATATTTGCATTGTTTATGATTCTTTTAGGGTCAAGATCCTGTTTGATATGTGCTGGAATGTCGAACTGCTGGGCAGTTTATAAATCATGAATTTTTTTATGAATGTTGCATAAATGAAGTGTACTTTGGTGTGTAAATATATGAGAGACAGAGTAAATATTGATATTGTATAAAATTGAAAGGAAAAACATACAGTGAAATGGTGCCAAATAGTATGTTGTATTGTAAAAAAAAAATCTGTTTGATTGATGCAAGCATTGTCGTGTCTCGCAAAAGTAATTGACAGCGATTATTTTTCAGTATGTGAAATGTAACAACTCTATGGTAGTCCCTGTCTTACAAATAGTTGTGATTGATCCAATCAATTGCATCTATGACAAGCTACTACACCCCATCCTCAATCCGTATGTCCTTTCAAATAATGTCCTCTAAATACAACAAACACTTGTTTCTGCATTCCTCTTTCTTGTATTATCAAACTCTCCAATGAAACATGGACAATTTAATTGAAGGTCTCAAAATTGTTACCTTATCAATTAAAGATATAAAGAAGAGAGTTCAAATTGAAATTTAATATTTTCATCTCTTAGATAGTAGTAATCAACTTATTAAAGAGGTCTTGTGTTCACCTCCATATTCATCTCATTAACCTATTAATGATATAGGAGTGTAAATCACTGGACAGAAAGCTTCTGAAAGGCTTGTGGTTTGATAAATTCTTCAGCATTTTCACCAGATATTTCATTGTTTTTTTTAATAATAATCATTATTGACGGTATGACCAAAAATAATTGGTTTGATAATAATTAATACTAGTATAAAAGTCACAAGGACCTTGGTGTATAGCATACATTATGTTATAAAATTGACAAGGAGAGAAATTGTTCTTTCTGCGTAATTCTTACGAGTTTATCAATAATTTTAGCTTAACTCATACAAATGATTTCCCATTTAGTACAGAAAAAAATAGTATATAGTACTAAAGTGTTAGCACGGAAAGGGTTCATCTAGTCTTGTGGGATGACATAATATATTTTTTGCAGCCTTTCAAGTGAAACATTCCAAAAATAGAAAAAATGTCTTTTTGTGAAAAAATGTTTGCTCATATTAGAAGTATTCAATCCTCATACTTCCCCTCTGTACACATGCAGTTTTTTCTTGTATCTCTTGAATATATGCATTTTTGTGTTAACTTTTGAAAACATGCATTTCATGTTATGCTTGTGATGCTCACCAGCCGACTTAAAGTTAATTTCTTATTATTTTGGTGGTACCCTCAACTTTTAGCACTTCATTAATTCTTCGACACATCCTAGTAAACTATTTACCATCACTTTGAGGCAGTTTATTCTATTTTCAATCTTGTGACCTGGCACCTGTATCATATATCTGAGTAATTGATCAGTGGACCAATATTTACGATTTTATCATACACAATAATCATTGCAATCAATCATAGCAATCTTCTCTAAGATCAATGCTAAACTTCATGATTACAGGCTTATATCACAATCCCCTGCTGGAAAAATGCATTTTGTCCCACGGTGTGTTCACAGTGTGGAACACAAAGTGAAATCATCTTAACACTGTTAGATTTGAGCATTTGAGCAGTGTAAATCACATATTCACATAATCCACTATGTGAATACATGGCAAACACCCCCATTTTGATAAAGGCAGGTGTCGACAGTGTAAAATTATTATTTCCACACTGTTTTATTTGAGCATTTCAATAGTATGAACAATATTTTCACTTAGTCAACTATGTGAACACACACTGAACACATTGTGAACACAATGTGAACATGTCCACACTGAATACACTGTGAACACAGTGTAAACACAATGTGAACATGTACACACTGTGAACACAATGTGAACACAGTGTAAACACAATGTGAACATGTACACACTGTGAACACAGTGTAAACACAATGTGAACATGTACACACTGTGAACACAGTGTAAACACAATGTGAACACAGTGTGAACATGTACACACTGTCAATACACTGTGAACACACTGAATACACTGAACACACTTTGAACACAATGTGAACTTATACACACTGTGAATACACTTAACACACTGTGACCACACTTTGAACAAATTGTACGACACTGCATTTTTTCCAGCCGGGTATTCTTTGGAACTTTGACAAATATCAGCCTCTCGCTGAAAAAGTACAGAGCTATGTATTCAAATGTTGTGTAGATACATTTATCTTTATTAATGTGTGGAATGTGAGAACTCAAAGCACTTCACGCTTAGTGTATGTTTATGATTTATGTGGTCCTGTACCATTTGTACTATTGTTTCTTGTAACATTCTTTAACCAACTCATGTATTGAAGTTAAAAGTCATTGTAAATATATTTCATGATTTTATTACTAATTTTTGATTGAGATAAAATGCCTAAGAGATATTGTATTTATTATTGAAATAACCATGTTGGTAATAAATGTTTGGTAATACCTTGAATCCTGTAATTGTGTGGGTTTATTGAATTGTTTCAAATAGCATAGGAAAACCTGAATACATTAGGGTGACGGGTTGATTATGCCCTCATGATGGCCCAACTCGCTCCTAAAATTCCATCAAAGTGCATGCTTTGTGGCAACCATTCTTATTTTAGACTCTCCTCGAGATCTATCACAAACAACATTCAAGATTATTTAGAAAATTAATATTCTCACTACGGCAGAATAATGATAAATGCTTTAACTGCAAGATTGCTTGTAACCCCCAAAAGTAGTCCTGAAATGAAATAAATAGCCCCACCCCCAAAAAAAATTATAATAAATAAATAAATTCTACAACCCCCCCCCCCCTTATGTGGGGGGGGGGGTAGCCCCTATTTCCAACCCTGGTTTCAAGATTAAATTTAAAACAAGAGTCTACACGAGCAAAGTTCATGATAGTTCATTTTCGAGTGAAAGCAAGAAAAACAAAATGAATTTTGTGTTAGTCCGGCATTCAGGAACTTTGAGCTAGAATTTCAGGATATAAATTACATACAAGGTGAGTTCATGTGTAGATAAGTATTTCCCTTATTTAACTCAAATGGATATACAGGAGTTGTTGGTCTTACGTAAACTGAATTGTTAAAGTAAAGCTCACTCAATGCTTGAGCGCCTAAAATTTTTTCATTATTATTGTTAAATTATTATTATCATTATTTTTATTATTATTGTTATTATTATCGTCATCATTATTATTATTATCATTACTCATATATATGACATGTTTGATTCTGAACATTATTATTCAAGGGGTGTTTTGAATCTGTGGTTTGAAAAGGTTTAATTAATTACACTGAATTTAGCGTGTCTGTTGAGAACGTAAGTCCAAAAATAATGAATGCCCACTTTTATTACAGGATACTAAATCCTTGTGAGTTAATGATTCAAGATTATATACCCCTATACATAAAATATACGAGGTTCTAATATAATACCAGTTGAAAGTATATATTAATTAGGGAAGGTCTAATGTTAGGGCAAGATGTCGACTTTTACTGGTACAGGCGTACAGCTATAGTATTGCATTAAAATTATTCCTTTTATAAAAGATTGACAGATCTAGATGGTTATTCAAAGGTTTTGGGATAAATGTAACTTAAAAAAAAATAAATAGATTGTATAGATTTCCAATTCTGAAATTAAATAATATGCCTAGTGGGTCCTCCCCCATGAGACTTTAATTTCATACTGTATATTGTTTATATTTAAATATTGACACATAATAAACAGTGTGAGACTCCAATGAATTAGGATAAATGTAATTTCAAACAAAATATTTTCTTAAGGATAGATTTAAAAGTGAGAGATCAAGGGTTCGAAAGGGAGAATAACATGTTTCGAACGTGTGTTTGTGTGTGGGGTGTGTATATGAGAGAAAGAGAATAGCAGATCCTGAAAGAGGGTGGGTGGGGTGTCTGCGGGGGGGGGGGGTGAGAGAGATTGTACACTGTAAAAACTCCGGTGTTGATTTCACACCAGCCCGGAATCTATATATGTCCACACCAGAGAAGTATTGAAACAACACCAGTTTGGAATCAAATCCATGCTGTTTTAATTCTAATTGGTGTTGTATAAACATCTATCTGGTGTTAGACCGAAACCAAACTGGTGTAGTTTAGCACTTCTCTGGTGTGGACATAATATAGATTCCGGGCTGGTGTTAAATCAACACCGGTGTTTTTGCATGCAGTGTACCAATTTCAAATTTGGAGAAAAAAAATCAAAGAAAATATAGAACATCTCACCCCCTGACACTTATTTCACTTTATCAAGGTCTCATGATTTGATTTTACTTTGTATGAAACCGTTTCATTCCTCATTCATCATATGTCCGACCTTCTCCTTCCTCCTCCTCTTCTCTCTCACTCTCTCTCTCATCCTCCCTGAGTTCTATGACGGTCTATTCTCCCGGCGAACATTAACAGCTCTGTATCTTTTTCACATATTTTTAATGATTTGTCTATCTATTCATTATTTGGGAATGGTTGTTATGTAGTTATCACTTTCATCTTGAACCTTGGACTTTTTCCTTGTTTGTGTATAATAGTACATCAAGAGACATATTTTCTTTCTTAAAGGTCAAGTCCACCCCGGAAAAATCTTGATTTGAATAAATAAAGAAAAATCAAACTAGCATAACGCTGAAAATTTCATCACAATCGGATGTAAAATAAGAAAGTTGTGACATTCTAAAGTTAATTTCGCGTATTTTTCACAAAACATTGATATATGCACAACTCAGTGACATGCAAATGAGACGGTCGATGATGTTCCTCACTCAATATTTCTTTTTTTTATTATTGTTTGAATTATACAATATTTCATTTGATTTATTGACAATAAATACCAACTTATACTGAACCAGTCTAGATCTTTCCAAATTAGTAACGAACCAGTTTCCACTGGACAATGAGGAGAAAATTATAATATTTCAGATAATAAAAAAAATAGTGAGTGGATGTCATCAGTCTTCTCATTTGCATACCGACCAGGATGTGCATATAACTATTTTGTGAAATTAAGTGAAGCTTAAAAATGTCATAACTTTATTATTTTACTTCCGATTGTGGTTTAAAAAAATTCAATGTTGTGTATGTTGGATTTTTCTCTTTTTATTCAAATCAACTTTTTGTTGGGGTGGACTTGTCCTTTAATAAACTCTAGACCATTTTTTGGTTGGTATACCAGCATTACTGCAAAATCTACCCCCTTCTCACATTATCAACAATTATATTAAAGGGTGTACCCCATGCTGATATAGTATCAATACTATCTATATTATTAAGTTCTCGATGTCCATAAAAGTATAAATATATTGCAAAAAAAAACTTAAAAAAAAAATAATGTGAAAACATTTCCAAGACCTTTTCAAAACGTTATGAAATTATTAGGACATATGCGTAATATAGCTGTGTTACTTATTTGGAAAGATCTAGACTGTTATTATACAAGAGTATAATTTCTAGCATAATAACAACCACCCGCAATATTTGCTTTGTCATTGAATACGTCATAACCACGTATATTATGCATGGTTAAGTTCTATGTATGGATCATAGGGGTACGTTCATTTAATGGAACAGCTCGCCAACCATATAAATACAAGAGCGCGCCTTTGCTGCGTCACAATTAAAATATTGAGGAATCGAGATCTCTTGCGCTTTCGCAGTGTCGGAACCAGGCTGATCTTGTGCCCGAAAACACGAGTGTAACAACTTTTTAGCCATATTTTCTACTTCAGATCTACCAGAAAACACAACCAAGACCCAACAAAATGGCTCAAGTGCGCCAGAACTACCATGAAGAGTCGGAGGCTGGAGTTAACCGCCAGATCAACCTCGAACTGTATGCATCGTACACGTACTTGGCTATGGTGAGTATGGTGAACAACACAGCCACGTCGTTGGTTACGTTAGATTCTTAGAAAAAAAATATATGATCAATAAAATGTCTTGAAAATCTCACGTGTTTCAGGTGATCGCTCAAATTTGTATAATTTATCCGTAGGTTATATGTTAATGTATCAGTTGGTTCAGTTTTGTAAGTGTGGAGAAAGTGCGAATGAATCAAATTTACCATCTGAAATTGAAAATGTGCCGTGTTCAGCAAGATTACTTTTCTACTCGAGCGATGTCGATTGTGCGATGGCGCTGGCATGTTTAGTAAGAGGATGAGGCGATTGATTGCCAATTTGCTTTTGATAACATTACAGCTGCACCAACATGCATCACATGTAAATTATGTGTTAATAGTATTTCAAGTATTGTGTGGCCAGCTAGGCCTAGGGAACATGTTGGCAATGCACATTGCCCTCTCCCCCACCCTCCCAGTCCCAGAATGCCAGATCAGTGATCACAAGCACGACGATGATTCAGATTCATTTTGGTGTGTTGCAAAAAATTCTGTGTTAAAACAGTTGGGAGACTGATAGAAACAACATGAACAAATGTTACAAATAATCATAAACTGGGTTCCAAAAAAAGAAACTGATCAAACTTTACCATGATGCCACATTTTTAATGTCAATGATGCCACTTTTGGGGTTAATTGGCTTGACTCTGACTGAATGCAAAATTTGGAGCTTTAGCCCTAACTGTTGATCTACTTATTGTCAAAACGACACTTTGATTATATGGAAACCAAGTCCAAGCAAGCATCCATCCCAATCTAGATAAGACTTTTCCTTTATTAAGTTCGCAGTCCTTAGATCTTATGAAATGAATAATGCTCATTATTTTCTCTGATAATTTTCGTCCTGACAGGCGTTTCACTTTGACCGTGACGATGTAGCCCTCGGGAACATCCACAAGTACTTTGTGAAGGCATCCGACGAAGAGCGGGACCACGCCCAGAAGCTGATGAAGTTCCAGAACCAGCGCGGGGGACGCATCGTGCTCCAGGACGTGAAGGCTCCACAGAAGTCTGCATGGTCATCCGGTGCGGAGGCCATGCAGGATGCCCTGGACCTGGAGAAACATGTCAATCAAGCTCTCTTGGACCTTCACAAGATTGCATCCAAGCACGAAGATGCTCAGGTAAGATAAAAACAATTTTTGAGGGTTTTTTCCTGATTCACCTTGTGTTTTTTACTTAAAATATAATCATCCAGTTTTGTTATTATATTCCTGTAGTGTAGACTAGTCATCCTCAGTGCCCCCCCCCCCCCCACCTTCCTTTTCTTCACTTCTCTGATGTGGTTGCCCATCTGCCAAAATTTACTCAACTTCAAGAATATAACCCATTCAACCTACCTCAAAGTTTATCAGATTAAAGAGTGATTTCTCCCCTGTCGAACCTAAGTAGGAGGATTCTTGCCTAAGCAGTTAATGTAGACTGAAACGTAGAGCTTGCCCACTTTAAATTATTAAAAGGTCCTGTGTTTTGATAAAAAGCGTAATGGTATGGTAGAAACAATTTGCCCAAGCCAATAAAAAATCTGACTATGCCATTAGTTGCAGTTGGAGAGGAGAACCATTCATTTAATCGGGATGCCATTTTGCCAAAAACTGCCTATTCGACTCTTGATTGTTAAAGAGATTACATCCAAAGTAAATAGCTTGCCTATATAGAGTGTCATGGTATGATAGTGGTGCATGTTGAATCATCAAGGGCAGGAGTAAAGGAGACAGTAATTTGGGCCAATGTAGATGGGACCATGTGATTGGATTTTAGTGCAAAAGGAAGCAATTACCAAACGTGACACTTCCTGTGAAAAAGTCAATTTACTATCTGCTATTGATCAGGGATGCCAGAGTTCTGGCTGTTCTGTATTTCATGTCAAATTTCCGGGATCGTGATCTGTTATTTAGCCATAATCAATAGAAAATAAAGAAACCTCAGAGATCTACAGAGCATTATATGATGAAGCAAGCTTGGCTCAAAATGGGATGTAACAAAAAATTATGACATAGGTTAGAATGCGAGATTGAAATTTTACCCGAACTGAAAGGAAATAGACCCTGAGCCTTCATAATTCTGTTCTTTCAAGTTCCAACAATAATATATTTCCTTTCCCCCCTTTTTTTTCTTCTTAACTTGTAGATGACGGACTTCTTGGAAGCCAACTATCTGACCGAGCAGGTCGAGGCCATCAAGGAACTTGGCGGCTACGTCACCAACCTGAAGCGCGTCGGACCAGGACTCGGAGAGTACATGTTCGACAAGGAGCACTTCGACTAAAGCTTGAACCTCCGAAGCTTCTACCTAGGGCCTCTATTGTCTCTCCTATGCACCTGTAAATCTTGTATACATGTATGACTTTAACAAAATAATATATAATTAGGCAAATATTTCAGGTTTAATTTAATCTGTTTCTAAGAATTGCTAATGAAGTTCTTTTGCAATCACTCTTAAAAATACCACTTTAGCACTGCTAAGATACTAATTATGGAGCAACACACATGCTCAAATTCTTCAGAAATATTATATGACAGTATGTGTTACTAGTAATATATCTACAGTACTTTATTTCTTGAAAGTAATCCCTGGTTGTGAAATAATCCTTGGTTTTTAACAAGCATTAGATTTTGGGGCCCTAGAGTGTAGTATTGTAATATGGTGCAAATTTAAAAAAAAAAAATTCCCTGTTGTAAATCTTGCATTGAATGCAGGTCATTTTGTATTATAAGATCATTACATTATGAGCGACAAGGAGTAAAAAAAAAATAAGCAAAAAGTAACAATTTACTGTGTCCTGTGTATTATTCAGTTGAATCTGACTCATTTCTGTTTATCACTAATCCATTCCAACAAAGTGTTAATTTGAATTAATAGAGGAACACCAAACAGGAATAACTCTCAAAATATCACTCGTGCACACTGAAGTCGGTACAATGATCAATGATGTATAGCTTTTCTGTGTCGACATGCAAAACTTCAAATGCCATAACTTGTTTGATTTTAGCTGTTAAAATCAATTTGTTGGAGTGGATATAGTCGGGGTTGGGGGGTGATGGTGTAAATTTGTGGCAAGTTGAATGATCTGCGGTGGTCGACGAATTTGCATGAGATGAAAGTGTCGAGATGGATTTAGAATTGGCTATTTAATTCCTGTTGTGAGTGATAGTAGGGGTTCCGTTTGTCCTACATGTAGGTACGCCACTTGTCTCCTCCCCTTTTACCCCTAGGGAAAGTAATTGAACAAGAAAGTTCTGATATGAGGAAGAATAAAAAAACGATTTGGGTGAAGTGGATGATGTATTTGTGATAAAGGTGAAAAGGAAATCGTATGGTCACAGATCTGCCAAGTAGCACCGATATACAGTGTTAAGTACTGAAAAAATTGGAAGGATATTGATGGTTTCATTCGTGCAAAATGCTTATTTTTATGTGATGTCTTTTGGTATTTCTTTGAAAATACTGATTTCCTCTCCAAAATACTGATTTTTCAGCTATTCAAATACTGAAATATTCTTGTTCTAGTTGGCAGTTCTGGGAATGTTATGATTTGAAGAAAAGTGCAATCGCCCCCACCCCAAATGATTTTCAAGCAATTAAAAAAAAACAGTGTAAAAATAGAGGAGAGAACAAAAGTGTAAGAAGAGAAAAGAGAAGAAAGATGAGTGTATAGAAAAAGATATCTGGCTCGCGTAACTATAAAACCCCTGTTGAATTGAGAAGAAAATGACGTCATCTCCCTCCCATCATTTTGCCTATTAAGATTTGCCCCTTTTTATTAACTATAAAAATACATTGTATCAAGGGTGCCCCCACCTTATTATAATGATCATTGGTTTGAAAAGAAATCTAAGAACAAAAGTATTGTTGAACAGAAATCGAAAAAATGACAAATAAAATTCTGGCGGTTAACAAAAATTAGATCACCGGGGGGGGGGGGGGGGGTCATGAAAGTTGTCAGCACTGATTGAATTGTCAGTGCTGACAATTTCAGTGAAATCATTTGTTTTGATTGGCTGAGAGGCACTCTTTTTATGGTAACTGTCGGAGAAAGACGACTTCATGAAACGGTCCCCAGGGGGAGCGTTCATGAGAAAGGACTTGTCAGATGTTTTTTCTGACAAAGTCCCATTTTCCCCGACAGTTACCATAGTAATGGTGTTTCTCAGCCAATCCGATTCAAGGAAAGATGTCAGATCTGACAACTTGTCCAATGTTGATGAAACACTCCTCAGGAATATGATTATTTCAGGGATGCCACTTTTCAGACTAAAGTTTTAAAGTTAGCCATAGAAAACACATTTTTCATGAAGAAAAGAAGTCGTTCTCATAGAGGTTGATAAATATAAAGTATCCACCTCCATGGTCGTTCTAGACGATTTTAAGATTTTTTTTTTCAAACATCCCTGCAAATTTGAAATTAGCAATTTGATGGGAAGTGGCTAAAACAACTTTCCCATTTGTTACGTATTTTATTGTCATGAATTTTTGATTCTTACTTATTTACCTTACTCATTCGGTTGGCCATGCATGGTAACAGATAACATACATGTTTTTGTGACGTAATGGGCGAAAATTTTTGAGTAGGCCATACAGTGGAGTTTAGCGCATACTTTTTAATGAAAAGCTTCGTGCGAGCGAGCAAAATTTATTAGTTTTAAGTACAAAAACTAAATTTTGTGAAAAATCTTGAAAAAAGAATTATTAAGAGAATAATATATTTAGGCCTACCCCTTTCCTTTCTGCATTTTTTATTTTATTTTTGTCTTGGTCGCGAAACTTCTTTCGGTGGGGGGGGGGGGGGTATGCATATGGCCTCCACCTCCGCTATTTTTGTACGCCAGTGTTTGTCCCAAAGACCTTATAATATGGTTTGTCCTCATTATGAAATTATTCTAATAGGGAGGGGGAGGGATAAGTTTTACCCAAAGTTGCCTATACCTTTGTCGTTTTAAAGACACGTACCGGACGCCCCCCCCCCCCCCCATTTTAGATTTATTCCCTTTTGGATTTGAAGGGGCGTGTGAAATTTATCTTAAGCAGCAAAGTTTGTAGAAATCAACATAACCAATTTCTCTTCCCCGGAAAGGTGGATATGATTTTGATAATTATATAGGTAGGGTTCAAAAAGAAAAAGAAAGTTCGGGAGTTACTCTCTCCATGTGTGGTCCGGGATGCATGCACCCGTTTCACTTTTTTTTCATTTTAAATCGCGAAGCAATTCAAAATAAAAATTTATGAAATTTTCATATTTCGGGATGATAATGATTTGTTGCCCAAAGGCTTTTTTTATGAGACCATGCACTGCCCCGATCCCCTTTCACCTCCAAAGTAAAGGTGGAAAACTGTCGCGGGATTACTAGTAACCACGGCAGTAATTTGGGTGCTGCACCTGGCCACCCAACCCCTACTATGGTTTTGCAGAGTGAAAAACCTCGACTTTAACTTGTTTGACTAATAAATTTAGTTGAGTGTACGTGGTCCACTAGCAGACTAGTGCGACAAACTTTCGGTATCCGATCGAGAAGTAGCCTATATATATGTATCGATATGCAGACGTTGAAATAGTCTAAGGGGGAGGAGGGAGTCACTGCCATTATGGTGCCACGAGCCTAATTACATCAGGAGGGCTAAAGATATTCGTTCGACCCAACCCATTCGATTCTTTTCAATTTGATATTACTGATTGGCAAAAGCGTATGAATATGATTCAAAATCTAACACTGATTCTAGAAATGGTAACTACTGAACTTCCTTTGCCCAAATTGGGAAGATAAATTATATCGATGATTTCCCAGAAGAAAAAACCAGTAAGACCAGTAAGAATTTTTACTGGTTTCCAGTAGAATTTTACTGGTTTCCAGTATATTTTTACTGGGCCAGTTGATTTTTAACTGGACCAGTAAAAATCAACTGGAGACCAGTTCCAACAATTGCATTCCAGTTGAAGCAATAGTAATACCAGTTAAATTGTTTTTCATCAAACTGGTGTTTCTGGTCCAATATTTGGTTTCCAGTAGATTTTTACTGGTTTCCAGTATATGTTTACTGGACCAGTTGATTTTTAACTGGACCAGTAAAAATCAACTGGAGACCAGTTCAAACAATTGCATTCCAGTTGAAGCAAAGTAGTAATACCAGTTAAATTGTTTTTCATCAAACTGGTGTTACTGGTCCAATAAATAATGACTTTATTTCAAGTCAGATCATTTGATGAATTATGGAAAATGAATCTTGCAATTCAGAGAAAGTTATTATCGTTATCATTGTTATCATCATTCTTCTTATAATTATCATAATTATTATTATTATAATTATTATGATCATTGTTGTTATCATTCTTATTACTGTTATCATTGTTATTGATATTGTAATTATTATTATTAATATTATAATTATCAATTATTAACATTATCATTAAAATAATTATTTCCTTATGATTAACATCAAAGCAAGACTCTGATACAGTCAACTGGTCTAAAGTAATTCATTGTTTGAAATTGAACTGGTCAAGACCAGTAATACCAGTAATTCTGATGATGCTGATCATGTGGTTTACCTCATTTGCATATTTCCTATTTTAAAAAGAAAAACCAGGATTTAGAAAGGAATATCCTTGCAATGGCACTCATTGTTGTTTAAAAACTTTCCAAATGAGTGTGTGAACTAATTCACAATGAAAATGTGTAATTTCATATATCACAATTAAAATAACAGCAGAAAGATTAATTTACTAACCATCTTTTCCATCACATTTCACTGACCATGGTATATAACAAACAAAATGCATGTAATACATTGATCCAGTAAGACCAGTACGAGGACCAGTTCGACCAGTTCGAGGACCAGTCAGACCAGTAGAAAATACCAGTAAAGACCAGCTTGAATTTGATACCAATATGAAGACCAGTGAGACCACTAACGACCACCAGAAACAAGACCAGTATAAAATTCCAGTAATTCAAGACCAGTTTAATTTTTAACTGGACCAGTATGACCAGTTAGACCAGTAAACCGATGTTCCAATTTCCAGAGTTACCAGTTAAAATTCTACTGGTCTAACTGGTCCAGTGGAACTGGTTTTTCCTTCTGGGTTGGAACTATTTTTTGACTGGCGGAAGAATTGGGGCTATTTTACTGTTTCAGTTGATGAATTTGATCCCATCATTATCTTCATAAATGGCGATTTATTTTTAAAGTGAGCTGGCTACGATACCTAGCTTCTCTGGTCAGATATGGAATGTCAGATAAATATCCTACTAAAGGTGGTTAACATTCGACCCTCTATATAATTTCACATTTATTGTTTATGAATTTTTCTTAAGCGCCATTTTAACACACAAGTCTATGGGGAATGTTTTACGCGCGTGACACCATCGCCAGGGGGGGAAATACGATAGGGGGTGTTTAGCGCAGATAGTCGCGGAATACGCGGAACGCGAATAGTGTTTTAAAAAATGAACTGGAAATCTTACTGAATTAGTAACATACTTTAACATTCCCTTATAGGCATGTTTAAAAAAAAATCAATTGTGCTATGTGGGCGAAAAGGACCCATCGGTTGAGTTGACGCACCTTATCAAAGTGTCACACTCGTCATGCACCCGCCGGCCTTGTTTTTTCACATGGACTATTTTTACTGAATAAACCTATAATAGGCCTTTATATCCATCATTTCATTTAGATATAAGTTTATACTGAAGATCGGACTATATCATGTTAGTATACATAGGCAATCTTTAAACGAATTTTCCAGAATTTTACGGAAATCTTAATTGTTCAACAATAACAGTGTATATTACGTCATCCGCCTACTACTATAAATAGATTTCGTCATTATAATTTCAAGGTCCGTGTGCAAAAGAAAAGGTGGGGAATGTTTACGTTTTACAAGAACAATACGACAGTGTAGTGCCAAGTCACGCGGCTTGTATTCTCATACATGTGAGTTGGAAATGGTTGGACTTCGGTCAGGGATCGCACTCGTATTGAATCGTGTACAAATAGAAGGGGTGTTACATGTATGATGCTTAAAGTTTTCCAGAGGGAGTAAGTTCAGTTAAAACAAGGACTGTGGTTGAGAACACGACGAGTCACCTGACTATTTATGAAGTTGCCAATTTGCATCACTCGATTTGTACTGATCTGAATGACTAGGGTTTCCTCATAGAGATGTATACCAGAAGCGGATCTAGAGGGGGGGTTGGGGGGGTTGCAACCCCCCCCAAAAAAAAAAATCCGGGGACCATTTTTTTAAATCTTATCTTTTTTTTTTAACTTGTAATTTTAGAAAACGCCATTTTCACACACAGATTTTCAAAAAATTTCCCTACTGTGGGAGGGGGACACCCCCCTCCCACACCCTCCCCCCTCGCTCGCTCCGCTCGCTTGGACTCGGTCGCTACGCTCCCTCGCATACCACCCCAACCCCCCCTTTATAAAAAGCTGGATCCGCCCCTGTATACTAATTATTAGTATACATCTCTATGGGTTTCCTAGTATTCTAAGATCTGTCTATTTATTTGTGCTTTTTATGGTCCCCCACAAGAAGTATTGATACGTATATATTGCATTATATTTGTAGTGTTGTTTTTTTTACAGTGGAAATAAATTGAATTGATAGACAGAATTTGCCAATATCCATTCTTTTGTTTTATTTTTATGATATAATTTATTTAATCAGAACAGGACAAAATGCAAGTTACTTTACTCTCTATTTCAGCCATCGTTTATCATCAAGAACCACGATATTTAAGACCCCCCCCCCCCCAAAAAAAAAAAAAAAAAAAAAAAAAACACTGAAAATAAAATCAGAATAATTTAAAGGAGAATGTAACCTTTGGAACAAAATAGCTCGACGTGAAAACAGAAAAATCAAAGAAACAGATCAACGAAAGTTTGAGAAAAATTGGACAAATAATAAGAAAGTTATGAGCATAGTGCGATCACTAATGCTATAGAGATCCTAACATTGGCAATGCGACAAAGATGTGTGATGTCAGTTGTGAACAACTCTCCCCGTGCATTACTTATATATTTCACTTAAAATGCCTCTTTTATCACATCTAACAGCTGGTAGATCATGTGTTCTTTCTATAGGAGTGCATGTAATACATATTTTTAAAGAATACATCATAAGAGTTTGTATCACCATATAAGAAAAAGCAAAAAGCCCCGGGGGGGGCCACTTACATTGACGAGTGGATACCATGCGCGACCAAAAAAACACGTAAAAAGGATGTCTTTTTCACGATAGGGCACGTTACGTACGTAACGTGATAAGGGTGTCAAAAACACAAAAATAATGAAAAAAAGGTATCTATTTCGCTAGGAAAATTACGTGTTTAGGGTCGAATTCGCGGGGATGATAAAAAAAATTAAAATGTTTTATAAAGGATGTCCTTTTTGCCCCAACACTTCGTGTTTAGAGTCCTATTTGCGCGAGGTGTAGAAGGCGGGGTCGTACTAAACCAAATAAGGTAAAGCCGACGACCGAAGGACCCGTAACAATAAAACATTCCTGTACTTGTTTAGGGGTTCATTTCAGGGAACATTTGCCAGGAGTATCGTTTTGTTTCCAACACTTGTTAAGGGTAGGGTTTCACACGCCAATACTTGTTAAGGGGTGCATTTTCACAATATGGAAATTACGTGTTTAGGGTGCTTTTCGAGACCCCATGGTCGCGCATGGTATCCACTCGTGAATGGAAGTGGCCCCCCCGGGCAAAAAGCCACATTTGGGGGTATTCTATAGTCCATCAAAGGGAAAGTTGTTCACATGTGACATCACACCACGGAAATTTCCGTGCATCACACATCCTTGTCGCATTGCCAATGGGTGAATCTCCATTAATGATTGCAATATTCAGATGCTCATATCACTTTCTCATTCATTTGTCCGATTTTTCTCAAACTTTCTTTGTTCTTATTCTTTGATTTTTTTCTGTGTTGACACAGGCTATGGCTATTTTAAAGATTTGCATTATTTCGGTGAAACATGATTGATGCATGTCTTCATGAAAAATAAATGAGCAAATGGTTTATGTCATATATCCCCAATATTGTTACATGAAATTATCTTTATTCATATTTTGTCCTCTGAGAAATCTCGAGAGACAACACTGATTGCCTCAATGCTTCAAGTGTGCTGTTGTCAAGGATCGGGTTCAATCCTTATCCCCAATGCTCTTCCGGCCCTTTTCGCCACTATTTTGCTCTCGAATTATTTTTCAATCAAACCCCCGAATCTTTGTCTATACGGGCTAGTCATAATATATGAAAATAATTATGAAATAATTATGATTTCATGTAATAACATAAGAAAGGGGAAAGTGAGTATACATGCATCGATCCACCTAATTCATGACGATATGCAAGTTTGTCTATATTGCTTTACTTGAAAATGGAAGGCTTCGTTATTTCTTATCAGATTAATTTTCTGCATTTTTATTTAGAAATGATAATTTTCAGCTCGGAGGATAGAAAGAGTGAAATGTGTTCATATTTAGGCTTAAACAATTAACGATAAAAAAGTTCCACTGCTCTCAAAGACTTACAATTGCCCATTGATAAAAGTAAAAAATAGTAATTCACTGACCGATATCCAATAATTCATGCTATTTTGTGCGAAAAAGATGATGGAAATGCATTGCACATGAAAACTTAAAATTTTTACCAAATCGTCTATGTAGAAAGTAAACTCAGAAAACATTTTCCCCATAAAGTCGCATTATTTTCCATTTTAAATTAGTCATTGATAGGCCTATAATGTCAATTTACAAGACTAGAGTTTGTATATTGTCAGGCCTGTATAGAATACGTGTAGGCCCTATTTCAATTTTTCCTTGACCAATGTAGGTCTTGGTTGGATTAATCACGGATAAAAAAAATAGTGGATATCCTCAACACAAATTGTGATTTTTTAAATAAATTATTTTTATTTTATGCCTATAAAAGAAAGAGTGAATATGATTGTGTGTAATAGTCTGCTGGTCTGCTCCCACATTTGCTTACTGACCAAGATCCGATATAGGTCCCTATCACCTTTTCGTGTAATAAAAAGTAAAAATGTCATAGTTTTCTCCAGATCTGTGATTTTGATACTATAGTATTATTTCTTTTGTCACCGGGTTTTCTCATCAACATTCACGTTGTTTGATGTGAATAGTAACTCTGTGCAGTGTGAAGTTCTTTAGAGCGCCCTCTTTGTTTCATGCAGTACAATTAATTGGAGTACGATTACAAAACTGTTTTTCACCTTCCTACCTTACTCAAAGAATTCTAGTGATTTCTAGATAAATTTCAACATGGCCGGCTCGATTGTGCGTCATAATTACCATGCAGAATGTGAAGCTGCCATCAATAAAATGATCAACCAACAGTTTACTTCATCCTACCTCTACGCTTCAATGGTAATTCAAATCATTTGCGTTTGCGTGAGAATGCCTGAGTGAGACTGAGAGCGATATCTCGAGTGGGTGCTTGCCGGTAGCTACGGGGGCGGGGAGGTCAACGCCAGCCTTGGCTTGGGCGTTGATGGGCCTGTGGCTGTGGTTAAGACACTCATTCCACGATGTAACTTGTATAGTTGCACCCAAGCAGTACATGCCGCCGCGCACAGAAAATTCAAGCCATAGAAGTCGTGTGTTGTGGACCCAAGAAGTGAGATCCCAGCACGCGCGACCCACTAGTTAGAAATCCACTGCCAAACGCGGTTCGTGGTGCGAGGTTAGTAATACTAATACTAACCTCCCAATACGTGTGAGTGGTATAGTTGTAAGGACTAAGGTTCTATGTAGGCCTATGATAGTTCTCTGTTACCAAAGGAAATAAGGTGGAAAGGCTTTCTCATGTCCCCTCCAATAATAAAAAAAAATTCCTCAAAACCCCCTTCATTTGTTCTCTTTTTCTTATTTTTTCTTCCGCCAAGTTCCGGTTGGAACTTTGTCATTCGAACCTCACTGCAGCTGCAGAACGAGGCATCTCCAGTCTGTCGCCTTACTCAACTGACATGACTGAGCTAGCATAAATTGTTGAAAGCCATGGGTTTCATAACGGTTATCTTCTTGTGTTGGGTTGGCAACCAGTCAGAAAATGACTATTTGCCACTGCATTGATTGATTTGGAGCCTTCATTGTGAGGATGGAAAATTCTTTCCCTTCATCCTATTTTTTAATACTTTTTTTTTCCTTCACATCTTTTTCCTGTTGTTTTTTCCTGTAAATTTGTTTTGGTTCTTTGTCTTTTTTGTTATTTTCTTTTTTTAAAATCTGTTTTCTTTTATTATGACTTATTTTTATGCTTTTTCTTTTTTTTCTTTTCATGTTCTTGTTCTTTTCTTATTTTTTCTTCTCTCTTTTCTCTATTTCTTTTCTGTGTTTTTTTTTCTTCTCCTTTTTTTTCCTTTTCTCATCTTTTTTTTTTCTCTTATTTTTTTCCTTTTTTATTTCATTTCTTTTTTTTTCTTTTTCTTTTTTTTGTTTCCTTTTACTTTTGTTTTGATTGCAAGTAATAATTTCTTTTAGTACATTTCTTCTGTTATGTTGTGCTAAAGCAGCAAGGAGAGAAAGCAAAATAAACTGTATTTTTTTTTTGGGGGGGGGGGGCCTGTGTAATATCAACCGATATCGCGACTAGTCTACTCTCCAAGAGTATTATATTTCTGACTAGATAAACCGATGCCATGGCCCATGCCATGACCATGGCATTGGGAATTACACACATTGAGATTTTGATGGGAAAAAAAGCCATATTTTGGTATGTATCCAACCTTTCCTTCTTAAATATCTTAGATATAACATATATGTTAGATTATTCTTGATAAACCATTTTCTTTTTTTTTATTTTAGTAGAGGGGACATATGGAAGTCTTGCCAATAAGGTTGGCAATGTTCAGCTTATATTATCTTGTTCTTGGGGACAAATGCTTGATTTTTTGACACTGTCAGTTTCCACAAGTTAGAACTTAGAGTCTTAGTCGTTAGAACTCTATTCTAACCTAACTAACTTAGGCTTAGCAATAGCATGACTAATCTTACAGTTTAAAGTTCGATATAATAGATTAACATGTACATTAACATGTACATCTAGGTCTAGATCTATACTATAGTAAATTGAATTGAATTCTCTTAATTACTTTTTTCTAAATGAGAGATTGAAAAATGACAATTCCTTGAAATGTTACTTTTACCAAAAAAAACATTGGGCATATGCCCAAAATTCAAGGTTTTTTATAGCTCTGCCTTTGGACGCTGGTGAATACAAATATTATCCCTAAGTTGAAGTTAGGCTACTAATCATAATGAAAAATAATTTGCAACTGTATGGAGTATTTTTGGTTACAAAAGTGGTATTTTAATGATTTTTTTAAATGTGTGTTGTATACTGCATATATACATGTAGGGTCTAGATCTACATGTAGATTCCCCACAGGCAGGGTGGTTGCAGTGAACAAGTGGTTTGGGAGGTTGGGTAGCCATGCATATTTTTTCGCGGCGGAGCTACATCGATTACCCAACACTTTTTTCATGATTTCAGTCGTATCAAACGGGGTATTCTTGAAATTTATCATACATTTTAATAGGCAACTGCCTCCAAATTAATAGGAAGAAATTCCATGAATGCACAAGCGTCCGATCAGGTTTGAAGTGCTAAAGCTGGGGTAAGTAACAGCTGTAGGGATTTGAAACAACTAACTGCTATATTGGATATTCATTAATTCTGGTCTTATTTTCCTTTCAGGCCTTCCATTTTGATCGTGATGACGTTGCTTTAAAAGGATTCCATGAGTATTTCAAAAATCTCTCAGATTCGAAGAGGAATCATGCCATGATGCTACTGAAGTATCAGAATGAGCGCGGAGGACGTATCATGCTCCAAGATATCGCTGTAAGTATGAAGGGGCCAGCCAAACAGAAAATAGTATGATTTGAATATAATCAAACAAGGAAAAAATCTAATTTATTAAACAAACAAGAAATTCATAAGAACATTCCAGGCTGAAGATACTATGATGATTTTAATAAAATCAAATGAGAAAATGAGATGATTTATGTAAATCAACAAGAAATTTAGATGAAGATCAAACACGAAGAACATTGAGGTACTCCAAAAGGGTTCTCCATGCTGAAAATGATATGATTTTATGATTTCAAAACGCCAGGATGATTTATAAATTAACAAAATAATATGATTTATTATATCAAACAAACGTACTCCAATTGGGTCCTTTGAAGGCTGAAAGTGATATGATTTGACAATTTGAATAAAATTGAATATGAAAATGATCTGCTTTGACCTTTTGAAGATAATCAAACAAGCAAAACATCGAGAATTTCATCAACATTGGATGAAAATATAGTGAATAGTTATTGAATTTTCTGAAGAAGTGAAATGAACCTCGTGACGATGTATGTAAAATGTCACATCATTTGACTATGTTAGAAAAATGATTGAGAATCGTGATTTCCTTAATAAAAAAACTGTGATGCACTGTACAATACATTATCATTGTATACCATCTTAAATTGTTTTGTTTACAGAAGCCAAGTAAGAATGAATGGGGCTCGGGAAGTGAAGCTATGGAGCAGAGCTTAGTAGCGGAGAAAGCTAGTAACCAACACTATCTGAACTTATACAACCTTGCTGAGAAATATGGAGACGAACAGGTACAGTTACTGTGAAACTGAAGGAATGATAATGAGATAAATGTTCTTGGTATAGTGCTTAAAACTTGTTTCATCAGAAGTCTCAGTGTTCTACAACAATGCAGCAAACTCACCCTGGCTTGAGGAATTCCCACCCTTTACCAAAAAAGTTTGATGCTAACCATTTTGATTTTGGAGAATTTCGGACAGCTGTACAAAATTACAAATGCATCTTGAATAATTACGACAAATTTAAGTCAGTGTGAGAAGGTCTGTATGCATTGAATGCACACTGGCCCGATACGGTTCATACCATGGTATATTTTCTTTCTGTACTTGTAGATATCAGTCTTAAAGGTCAAGCTCACCCCAGTAAATATTGATTTGCGTCAATAAGGAAAAATCAAACATTCAAAATTTCGTCAAAATCAAAATTATGACATTTTAAAGTTTCGCTTATTTTTTACAACTCAGTGATATGCGAATGAGAAAGTCAACAATTTTTTTTCTTTTTTATTGTTTGAATTATGCAATATTTCAATCTTTACAGATTTGACAATAAGGTCAAACTTGACTGAACCATAAAATGTCCAAAAAAATGGTGATACTAAATGTTCCATTAAGAATTAAATTTCTTTCACATGATGATGAAAAATTAAGAATATTTCAATTTTCATATAATAAAATACATATGAAATAGTGAGTGGGTGACGACATCAGTCCCCTCATGTGCATACCGACCAGGATGTGCATATAACTGTTTTGTGAAATTAAGCAAAACTTTAAAATATAATAAATTTCTTATTTTACATCCGATTTTGATTAAATTGTCAGTGTTATGCTTGTTTTCTAAACATGTCCAAATACAGCAATAAAAAATCTTAGTAAAGCAAGATTTTTTTTAAATCTGTTGCTATTGTCAATAGGCCTCATCGTGAGTTGTTCCTTTAATAAATTTACCAGTAAAATTTATGATACCATGTACATGAAATAAATATCTAATGTTATCTAAAAGTTAGGAATTTTGAGCTTCTGTATTCGTACCATAATTTGTGCTTGTAAAATCAGCAGCTATGAGTTAATTCAAATATTCATATTCATACATTCATTTTAATGTTTTCATTGCTTTTTCAATTGACTCATCTGATTTTCAACTGTATTTTATCATTCAAGAATTAAGATTCTTTTTTCTCCTGCTATAGCTTGCAGACTACGTTGAAGATAACTTCTTGGAGTCTCAGACGGAACTGATTAAGAAGATCGGAGATCACTTGTCGAACATATCAAGGGCTGGACCAGGATTAGGAGAATATCAATTTGATCAAAATTTGAGTTAAGAATAATGTAAGCTAGACTTACATGTAAGTATGAGTATTAATTTCATAGCCATCTGAGCAAGGAATAATGTACTAAGCTACACTTAGGTAGATTTTATAGGAGAGTTTCAGTTTGATCACAGTTTGGGCAAAGTATAATGTAAGTAAAACTTTAGTAGACTTTAAAGGAGAGTGTAAGTGTGGTCACAATCTGAGCAAAGAATAATGTAAGCTAGAGTTAAGTAGACTTTGAATGAGATTACCAATATGGTCAATTTCTGAGCAACTTGATAATGTAAGCTGGACTGGATTTCAGTTTGCACGTGCATGTTAACACTTTGCGAAGGATATGGATATCAAAAGAATATGCTTTCAATTGCTTTGCCACACTTGCGATAGATTCAAATTAGACTCAAGTTGTAATTGATCTCAAATTATGTAGTTAAGAGATGGGAATTGTGATCGGTCTCAATATGAGTTTGATTAAAATCAATTGCTACCATTTGTGACATAGAATCCTTGTTTAACTTTGCGCGCATTGATCTAGATCTACATGTAGATCCTATCCAAGATTAGGAGACTAGGAACTTTACCATGTGGATCAAGATCTTTGATATTAATACCCAAATTTTTAAAGGAATTCATACTCTGTTATTAAGGGGTTCGACACTTTCAAAGGCTCAAGTGAAATGGATTGATACCAAGTGCTGTCACTGTATATCAACACTTCAGTCTCTGGCCCGTATTCTGAACACTGGCTTGAATTAAACCCTGGTTTAAAGTTGTGGTTTAACAAAGGAGATAACAGTACACATCCAATTTATTAACTCATTTGACACTCAAATCATTCATAGTTATCTGGGAATGACGACTGAAGAATTTTTCTTTATTATGAAAGTGAAAGGAAACAAAATAGTAAACATAACAAAGATACAATATAAACAGAATCTTTGAATATTTGGCTCCCCATAATTTTAGCACAGACTTAGACCTTGGTCTAAGTTAAACCTAACTTCAAAATGTGGGCCTCTATGTGTAGAAGATTTATGGATATTTTTGGTCATGCATCTCAGCACTAATTCCAAACTGGTCTATAGCAGAATGAAAGCCCAAAGTACTGGAGTGCAGATTAGATATATTTACGTGATATTGAAGAATTTTACACGCGAGGCAAGATTTTGAGTACTTGAATAATACATCCATTTTGTATGCTTCTTGTTTCCATGTAGGTCTACCTCTGTGACTAGTATTGATAAATGTGTGGACCTTTGGACCAGATTTCATGAAACCAATATCTGTGATTTTCACTGACAACTGTTATAAGCTACTGAAATCCTTGCATCTGATTGGCTAAGAGCAAATTTGTCAGTGGAAATCACTGTTTATTTCCTGAAACACTCCCCAAAATTGGTTGTGAAATCGGGTTATTCATGACAAATATTCCATCTACATCTAATGGTGCTGCATGCATGTGCATTTGTGCATTTTGATTGTGCCTTAACTTTGATTACTGTTGGCCTAAAACAATTGTAAGGTTGTCGCCCTCATTAGCCCCAAAACGGAAAGTTGTTGGTTTGTATATCATAATATGCGACAGTGCTCAAAGAAAAATCATGCATGGGATGATTTATTCAGGCAGTAAAACTCAAAACACATACCGTTACATGTATTTAAGGGCTTTTTTTAAAGCCATTTTCAAATTTGAGCAAGTTCTTCGTCTAATTCTGATATTTTTTCATATAAACATTGCATAAATTGTATATTTTGGTTCTGCTTTAATTTTTTTTTTTGGGGGGGGGGGGCATTTTATGGTCAGTTGGATGAGGGCAAAAGAGTTTTTTTATTAGGCCTTCTGTTATCAGAGACACCACAACATTTTAATTCTCACCAACTCCTTATGCCCCCATTACAACGGAGGAAGTTCCCGCTACGTCCTTGAAATTCCGAAAAAAATGGCAGGGACGTAACGATAACTTCCTTGTTTTCGAAAAATATGAAATCGTCCCGTGCATGCTACGTCCTTGATACGTTCATGGCGCGTTAGTGGTATTCTTTCCGTGTCCGCTTCGTCTATGTTACGTCGATGGAGCTTTTAGTACGCGATAAGAAGGTCCTTTGGACATGCTCAAAGTCCACGTAGCGGAAAATTTGTCTCCGGAGACCATGCAGACTATGCCACGTCAATAACAGTTCTCGCTACGCTCTCAGTACGCTGCAGCAGTTCCCACTGCGTCATGGCCATTTTTCTTTGACGTAGCGAGAACTGCATGGACGCAGCGTTGGTGTAATGGGGGTATTAACAATGCATGAGGGTCAATTGAGGCTTCAGGCGATAGATAGCTGATTGTTAGTATTTGTATCAATGACGCAATTTACATCATTGCAATCATGATTTCATGATTAAACCATTTCTGTCTGTGACAACTTGAATCAGGTATGAGAAGAATTGCAGCTATTTGAGAGTTTCAGGTTAGTAATTTTTTTGTCCAAAATGTTACAACTTCATGTAATCAATCATTAAGTATGTGATTTACCTTGTTAGTATTTGCTTGAGACATCTTGATATATAAGCGACCCTGATCCATTACAGTATTTTGAAATGCAGTACAACATCATCATTGTTTCTATAACTTGTTATTATTGCACCAGATCTAATTTGCTTCATAAGTGTTCTTTTGTGTATTTGTGTAGGTGATTTTTTTTTTTTTCATTGCATGGTTAAATGTTAAAGAAAGACTTTGCTTTTCCTTTTAATATAGAAATGTCAGGCAATCAAACCAAATCAACTGTGAATTTTTTTTAGAAAAAAGTAAGTAGTAGTTTTGGTTGAGAATATGACCAATGAGGCCAAGACAATTTGGGCATTTTTCTAGTGACAGTGATCTTTCTAGTTATATATGTAATATGTTTTAGCTAATAATTATTCATCACTCCATGAATAAAGCTTAATTGTAGTGGGGAAAGTTGAAAAAGAAAATCAGTTGCACTTTAGGTGGTTTCCACTTGTTTTATTCCCCAAACCTTTTTTTAAATATCCGTATTTCAAAAATGTGAGCCTGATTGATACTGAAGCCGTTCATTGGAGTCCAGTATTACAATCAGGATTTCTGGGCCCCGTCTTACAAAGAGTAGCGATTGATCTGATCAATCGCAACTATGGAAAGCCAGCAACATCAACATCTAAAATACTTGTTTGTTCAAAATATTTTCTAGCAATAATGCATATTCATACATTCACTGTTTTCTTGACAATTCAGTATGCTTCTCTTTGTTTTCAAAGGACACTAGGCAAATTTCCGAAAGAGAAAATTACGACATTGATGGATTTCCATATATTTGAGATTGATCGCATCAATCATAACTCTTTGTGAGACGGATCCCAGGAATTGTTATACTTTATTTTCCTTACACATGATGTAGGCTGTATTATGCTGAAGATAATATTCATCTTAATATAATCTTGGCATCCTTATTTATTCTTAATGAACCTCTGAAGATACCCTTTTTTCTATTTAAACCAGGTTTTCATGGTTTTGAGAACAGACAATGTGCAGTAAATACATCATTTTATACTCCGATTGTAAAGTGCATTATCCGTTCTAGATCTCCATCATCCTTAAATGCTGAAGACAATATGATCTAAATGGACTGCAGGGGAGCGTTTCATGAAAGGACTTGTCAGACATTATATCCGACAGTTACCGTAGTAACATTGTATATCAGCCAATCAAAATCAAGGAAAGATGTCAGATCTGACAACATGTCGGACAAAAATGTTTATGAAACGCTCCCCTGATGATCATCTCATTTCATTTTATTTTATTCTATTTTCAAGGATATAATCAGGGTATTGATCATATTCTAGTAATTACCTACATCATGTAGAAATGTATTATCATATGAAAATAACACTCACCTTGATGTGGCAGACTTGAAACAGTCCGTTCTTATAATGGAAACATGTTCACAAGCTGAACGCATATATGTCCA